>NC_054701.1:24262478-24339696 GCF_016097555.1 Gigantopelta aegis | reverse complement strand
GGTATATCCCACGTCACCACCACTCTGAGATATGTTCACCCCTCCACCGAGGTATATGCAACCTCACCACCACTCTGACATATGTTCACCCCTCCACCGAGGTATATGCAACCTCACCACCACTCTGACATATGTTCACCCCTCCCCCGAGGTATATCCCACCTCACCACCACTCTGAGATATGTTCACCCCTCCACCGAGGTATATGCAACCTCACCACCACTCTGAGATATGTTCACCCCTCCACCGAGGTATATGCAACCTCACCACCACTCTGAGATATGTTCACCCCTCCACCGAGGTATATCCCACCTCACCACCACTCTGAGATATGTTCACCCCTCCACCGAGGTATATGCAACCTCACCACCACTCTGAGATATGTTCACCCCTCCACCGAGGTATATGCAACCTCACCACCACTCTGAGATATGTTCACCCCTCCACCGAGGTATATGCAACCTCACCACCACTCTGAGATATGTTCACCCTCCACCGAGGTATATCCAACCTCACCACCACTCTGAGATATGTTCACCCCTCCACCGAGGTATATGCAACCTCACCACCACTCTGAGATATGTTCACCCCTCCACCGATGTATATCCAACCTCACCACCACTCTGACATATGTTCACCCCTCCACCGAGGTATATCCAACCTCACCACCACTCTGACATATGTTCACCCCTCCACCGAGGTATATCCCACCTCACCACCACTCTGACATATGTTCACCCCTCCACCGAGGTATATCCAACCTCACCACCACTCTGAGATATGTTCACCCCTCCACCGAGGTATATCCACTTCCACATACGCTCACCACTAACTACAGGGAGGCAGGACGTAGCCCAATGGTAAAGAACTCGCTTGATGCGCGGTCGGTCTGGGAACGATCTCAGTCTGTGGGTCCATTGAGCTAATTCTCGCTTCAGCCAGTGCACCACGACTGGTATATTAAAGACTGTGGTATGTGCTATCCTGTCTGTGTGATGGTGCATATAAAAAAAATCCCTTCCTGCTAATCGAAAAGAGTAGCCCATGAAGTGGCGACAGCGGGTTTCCTCTCTCAATAGTTGAATGGTCTTTAACCATATGTCTGACGCCATATAACCGTAAATAAAATGTGATGAGTGTGTTGTGAAATAAAACTTTTCCTTCCTTCCCTAACTACAGAAGAATATAACCAAATACTGTTGAAATTCTTGTGTTGAGTGGGAAAGAGTGTAGAACTGCTCTTTTTATCAACTGATTATAAACTTATCAACTTGACAATTATGTATAGTGGTTAAACAGTGCAGAAATGTAAACTCGTATAGTGTGCTGATATAGCGTACGTGGTTTATACACTGCTTTTGTTATCTTGATTAACTATTGATATCTTTTTTACATGTTTACCGTCCCTTCTTGGGTAAAACTGCGTAATGAAAATATAGTTATTGCTTTATGAAGCTACATTTATATTTCCAACATTCTAAAAACAAAACTTACAATTTTTAAAATTTAAAATATACACGTACGCGCGCGAACCCACGCACACACACAAACACACATACACACGCACACTTGTGGAAAATTAATCTAGGGAAATGTTCACCGTTTAAAAAGAAACACTCGCACGTTGTTATTTGTGATAGGAAAATTTTATAGAAATATTTTCCTACGGCTAACTGCGTACGTTTCCACTGTTGCTATTTGGTGCATAAATCAAGTGAAGACAATCAATAAACCGTCACAGGTCATTAAGAAGGCATATCGAAATAGCTCTTAGGTATTTCTCTGTACAAGGTAATTTATATATATCGTCGAAGATTTGTATGCCTTTTAGTTTCAAAATACAACAAATATAATAATATTATGAATTTAAGTCGTTCTGAGTGCTGAACTATGTTCGAATTGATATACTAGTTAGTATACCGAGAACAACGAAGTCTTATTCGCAGTTGAGAAACAGGCTAATGTGTAGTTATTAGAGCATGTCATACATTGATATATTGTTTCATAACACTTGTTAATTAATTATATACAATGTATATGTATAATGAGAAACCAGTGTCGTTCATATCCTTGTAATAGAGAGAGAGAGAGAGAGAGAGAGAGAGAGAGAGAGAGAGAGAGAGAGAGAGAGAGAGAGAGAGAGAGAGAGAGAGAGAGAGGGGGGGGAGGGAGAGAGAGGGGAAAAGACAGAGCAGGAGATGGAGAAAAGAAGGAAATAGATGGAAGGAAGGGATATTTGTTTAACAGAATAAGAGAAAATCCGCGATTGCCACATGTATACCGTCTGTCTTATAGCTACATAGCAAGTGTGTGTGTGTGTGTATGTGTGTGTGTGTGTGTATGTGTGTGTGTGTGTGTTAGCGGACAAACAGCCAGAGAGGCAGGGGGTGGAGACAAATCAGATTACTGCTTCTATAAATGTGGCCCTGATATAGAATTAACAACAAGTCCAAAATCAATAATAATCTATTTGGAAAGTCACAAGGATTAATAAAGCTTTCTCAATCCTTATTAATATATTACTCAATATCGCCTATACATAGGTATATAAGCACAGTCGTTGGTTGTTCACACCTGCAGATCGAACAACTATCGCCCATCCATAATCAAGGCCACAACATAATAACAAAAAAAAAAACCTCTATATATACATGTATATATCTAAGAGAGACAATGAGGATATAGACACACACACACACACACACACACACACACACACAGAGAGAGAGAGAGAGAGAGAGAGAGAGAGAGAGAGAGAGAGAGAGGAGGAGAGAGAGAGAGAGGAGAGAGAAGAGAGAGAGAGCAGGGAGAGGAGAGAGAGGAGAGAGAGAGAGAGAGAGAGAGAGAGAGATTGTTTATCGACATCCCATTAATGACCAAAACAAAACAACAACAACAACAACAACAACAAAACCTCCACGACGCTCCCAACCTAGTAACAACTAAAAAATAATCTAAGAACATATGAATGAGTCCCCACCCCACCCCACTCCGATCCTTGGTTACGCCACATGTGTTTGTACCACCACATTAATTATTCAGTTTTAAAATTAAAATGCCAAAACATGGACATTTATAAATATGCCCTATGAAAGTACACATACTACGCATATGTCACCCACTTAAGTTTACAGCCGATATGATTTATTGGGGTTATTCACTCACACACACACACTCAACCATAACCCCGGATCTGCCCTGACAATCTGTGCTACGACCAGGATCTAGCCTACGCAATCGATAAATTAATCTATCGACAGAACGTGTTCTGTAAGTAAACCCAAATCAAGGTTGTGATATCGGGGAACTCACGCCAGTGTATTTTGAAACCCGCTGAGTAATGTGACAGAACAGTTCGGAGTATTCGGAGAGGACTAAACGGAAACGGATACGTTTGACTTATGGATCCTATCGAGATGGACTAACTAGTGAGGTTTTACCTTTTATAATATTAAAATGGAACGACTTTCCTTTGGCACTGCCACTTACCCTAACCCTAACTATATTATAAGTATTTATAATGTTCTGTATACGTCACTTACCCTAACCCTAACTATATTATAAGTATTTATAATGTTCTGTAGACGTGACAGTGCCAAAGGAAAGTCCTACCATTTAAATTAATAACTCGGAAAGATTGTGCATCTGGAAAAAACATTTGTAAGTTTTCTAGCAATATATTAAAATAGAAATTAAATTAATTAATTTCAACTTATTTTCGTGCTTATATCCAATTAAGATTCAAACACGCTATCCTGGGCACTCACTTCAGCTATCTGTAGGGCTGTCTCTCCAGAACGGAGGGTTAGTTGTTAATTGTTAATGGTTAGGGAGAGAGAAGGGGGTGGAGTGGCCTTACACCTACCCACGGAATCGTTAAAACTCGTTCTGGGTGGGAGCCGGTACCGGGCTGCGAACCCTGTACCTACCAGAAATTAAATGCCGAATTTACGAAGCTTGTTTTTCTTAAACGGTCTCTAAGCATTGTAAATACAATGTCATGTTGCATGTAAGTCAAAAACAGGCTTTGGAAATGTGGCCCTAAGTTACAAAATACGTTGTTACGTGAATGTATAATGTGTTTTATCGGAAGTAATCACATCATGTAGACTCAAGCAGGAAATATGTTTACGTAACGAAATGAATGAATGAACGACACTCCAGCATGAGAAAATACATCGCCTTTTGGGTGTCAAAGGTATGATAACAGAATGGAAACATTTTATGAATATTTAATAAACATGCTTAATGATAAGTATGAAAAACTGTTGCATGCCAAATATGCATATCTATAATTCTTTGACGACTTCCGATTTAATAGAGGATTAACTTGACCGAAAGAAAATTAATATTGTGGGGAACAAAGCCTGTATTCTAAAACCAAATTTATACCTTTAATGGCTGCATAAGAAAAACGACTAAGTTTACATATTAATTGTATTTTCTTGTTTATAATTTACCAGTGAATGTGTATCCAGTGTGTTTCTGGGCGTTTTAATGTTTGTTGTAGCACACACTGGATTTTTCTTCTGAGTAATTTCGTATGTACAAAAATATACGTATACAGGGAAGTAGAACGAGTTTTGAGCTACAGCAACATTAAGACGACTAGAAACATTTGGTTTACAAACATTGATATTATTCACAAGAAGATATTTTCTGTATTCAATTTTAGTTGTTATAAAAGGATGTATTAGCGGGAAACATGCTACCAAAAAGCGAGTTATATTATATGTTTACAGTATTATCAGAATAGGAGTTTAACGTAAATGTGTGCCATGTTGGAACACACCATTATAGCCACGATAAACTTTTACACAGTTTAGTTTTAAAGGGACATTCCTGAGTTTGCTGCATTGTAAGATGTTTCCGACTAATAAAATATTTCTACGATTAAACTTACATATTAAATATATTTTGTGGTTTAGAATATCAGTGTCTGTATATTCATTGTGTTTCTGGTCGTCTTAATATTTGTAAGAAGCCCAAACTGGATTTTGTTTACAAAATAAAATGAAATTTAACCTAGTATAAATTCTAGAACGTTCAGAAACACGTTTAATATACAGCCACTAATATTTTATGCAGAAAAATACATTTGATGTGTAATTACAATCGTTAAAAGGTCTCTGTTAGTCGATAACATCTTACAAATTGCAGCAAACTCTGGAATGTCCCTTTAATATAAGCATGTGTGGACCGTTAGCTATTACAGGTAACAACTCTATAATACATTTATTTTAATAATTTACAATTTGGTGAAGTTGTTACTAGTAGGTAAAACTAGACAGCCTGTAAATCAGTCTTCTGGTGGGGTTTTTTTTTATACGAACACATTATGCTTATTTTATCATCAGAGTTATTCTAAAGCATGGCGCGGTCTCCACTAGAAGCTGTTAATTTCCTTGGAAAGCACCCACCGGTATACATAGGTCCTTGTTGGTAGCTTGGTGGGGTTTTTGTTTGTCACACTCCATTCAGCCTAATTAGCTTTATTCTTGGTTATGGATTTATGTCACGCTGCCTGTGGCAAGATAATACGGTTAATTACCTTGAATCGTGTGTCGAGTATAAGAACTGGATGTAGTGGTTTGTTTCTTTACGTTTAAAAACAAAAGTCGTTTGCAACGACTGTTGTTTTTGTTTGATGGTAGTCTGCAAGACACACACACACACACACACACACACACAAACACACACACAAACACAACACACACACACAGAGAGAGAGAGAGAGAGAGAGAGAGAGAGAGAGAGAGAGAGAGAGAGAGAGAGAGAGAGAGAGAGGGGGGGGGGGGGGGGGGGAATACGCATTATATGGTTTAGATTGAAGGACATACTGTTATATGGTTTCACTTTCTTTCTTTACTGTCCTAAAATAATTGTTCAGTTATGTTTGAATTAGATGAGTATTTGTTAAACTGATGCTTCATAAAAATGACAGCAAGCAAGGATTACAGTAACACACGGTATTCGGGGCCTTTGTGTTTTTGTTTTCATCGATGTTGTCAATGTCTTTTAATTTTGTTGGTTTACATGAAAATTATTTACTTGAGCCATTCTTGTTTCTGACTACTGACGACAACTTCTGTCCTGAACAATGATAATAATAACAATGATTTTTTTTTTCACCAGCTGCGAATGAACTGCACAATAGTATGGAAGCTCATGTAAACATGTTATGTCAATCCAAGATTTAAAAAATATTTTTATGGGATCACGTGCAGGTGAGGGTTAACGTGGATTTTGTCATTTCTAGTAACAATACTAGTGGCGAATTCGAATTATTTACAATTATGTCCACTAATATTTCTATCTATACTAGAAATTAGACAGCACATATAGTAGCATTGGCAAAGCCAGGGTTTAATATTGGAGGAGGTGGGGACCCACACTGTCCATGAGTCGTGCTATGAGGCAACATTTAAACATTAAAAGATGGTCGTTGGGAAAACAAGAGGTGGGTAGAAGAAGTTTGTGTTTAGAGGCGTGCTTGAACCACATAATTAATTATAAGGATACAAATATATAAATATAATATATATAAATATCTCAGCATGTACTCATGCAGCTCTGTCAGAAACCGGTAGAAGAAGTGTGTGTGTAGAGGCGTGCTTGGACCACATAATTAAATATAAGGATACAAATATAGAAATATAATATATATAAATATCTCAGCATGTACTCACGAAGCTCTGCCAGAAACCAACTCATCTCCACCTTGCAGTCTTTGAAAGACGTTTTAATGTAATACATATGTTATTATAGAGATACACACAGACTGAGAATGGGTGGAGCAGCAAGTACTGATCGATCCACGATCAGTTTACGGTCAAGGATGTTCTCACGCATAACGCCAATGCCTGAAAATAACCGTCCAGACGAGAAACCGAAAACTCCAGACTCAGAGACATCACGGGTATCCTCCAGACGGACATCGAATGTGACATCTTCCAGCAGAGAAACTACCGGCACATCCACAAACAGTGTTTCAACGACATCTGTTGACAGGAAGGCAGGTCCACATCCTTCTAGGAGATCGACGGCAGACAAGGAGATTTCAGACGTGAAGTCGAGTAGTAGACAGTCGTCCTCCATCAGTCAGCTGACACCAGCAGACGACAGCGCGCCAAAAGATCTCATGATCAGCTATAGTCATGCAGATCGAGATGTGATGCTGGAAGTTAGAGGTAAGCATAGGCATAAAACGTCATCTTTAGAATAAGGGAAACGAATTACTGGCTAGGCTACAGTATCTGTCTATGACAGACTTACATTTCGAGGATATAGACACAAACTTCTATTGGTCAGTTATGCAGGGCTTCTAGTTTATGGTAGCCCCACTCCCATGGCTAGTGATATTCAATGTTGGGCTAGTAAATAACTACTATTGCCATGCCCGATGTTGAAATTTGTTGGTCAAATGTTGCAGTTAAGTCTGTTTTGTAAATATGAATATCCAGACCCCACCCAACCCCCAATATTAGTGTTTTTAAACTCTTTAGTTGACATATCTGACTATTATTTAGTAAAATTGTATTAAGTTGTAGTAAAGTAGGGCTAGAGAATTTTTTTATCCTGGCTAGTAAATTTTTTAAATCCCTGATCCCATGGCTAGTGGATTTTAAAAATATTCTAGAAGCCCTGAGTTATGATTAAATATAATAAATATTGACAAACGTTAGTGGTCCACAGTTCGATGTACAATGATATAGCACATCGAAGCTAATGTTTAGCCATAATATATTTTCCTCAAGTAGGTTATCGGCTGTACTGGCAGAAGTTATTTTAATGCCCGGAAGCCAAAAACAGTTTTTACCCGTCCCGACCAGTGCCGCCCGACTAGTATAACAAAGGTTGTGGTATGTGCCGCCCTGTATGTGTGTGAAAGTGTATATAAAAGATCCATTACTGCTACTGAAAAAAAAAATCTGATTTCCTGTCTGACATCCAATAGCCGATGATTAATAAATCAATGTGCTCTAGTGGAGTCATTAAATAAAACTTGTATATACAAGGGCCCAGTTCCACGAAGCGATCTTAGCCCTGAGATCATCTTAAGTGCATAGTTATCTTATTCACTTAAGGTGCTCTTAGCTCTAAGATCGCGTCGTTGAACGGGGACCTGATTGCATTTACCATAAGTATACGTACTAGTATATCTTTTCAGAAACTCTAGAGACCAATGGCATTTCAGTGTGGGTAGACGTAACTGGACTTAGAGCTGGCGTAGATTTCCTCAGCAAGATAGGACAAGCAATTATTGATGCCAAGGTAAGGTTGTAAGTAGTACGTACTAAACCAAATAACTTCCGGCTGGGTCAAAGTGAACACCACAAGTCCCGTGATTGGTGATAAATGTCAGTGTGTTGGTTGTAAAAAGAAATAGTTTCATCGGGGCAAAACAATGTATGCAATTGTATTTCATCTAGTACCACTGTGTCAAGTAGCCTTGTGCTTGAAACATGTATCGGGTACCTGTAAAAAAAAAAAGTACTCGAATTTTGTGCGGAACTGGGGTAGTCATAGACGCTACCCGTTATCTCAGAAATGAGCAGCTTGACCCCCATTTTTTTCTGATTCACTTTAAGGGTGAAGGATGGTAGTATTTATATCCGTGTCGTTTATGTCGATTGATACGCTGCAGGTAGGCGTTTCAGCCACATATGTTACTATTGTCGTCAATGGGATTTGATTTGGTAGTATACACCCTGTAGGACTCATTTTAAACGTATATATACTAGTAAAACGGTGTGTTGGCTACATAGGCAGAATATCTGCCGGTTGCATAAATAAGATATACAATGTATATCAATGGCACAGGCTCTGTAGGGTGGATACCATCAAATTAAATCACATAGACACGTGTGGCTAAAGCTGCTAAACATACATCATGGATACAAATACTGCCACCACTCACCCTTAAAAGTACATCGGAAAAGGGTGTTAAGCTGCTCTTTTTCAGACATAACGAATTAAGCAAACTGGGTACCCTACTTCCGCCCCCTCCCTCCCCCCCCCCCCCCCCAAAAAAAAAAAAAAAAAAAAAAAAAAAATCGACATCTTATTTTAGTAGGGCCCTGCTCATGTTTTAAGCACAAACGTAGCTGGTACATTGGCTAGTTCAAATTATATTATAGTAATTTACTGACCAGATGAAACAACATTTAATGACAACAAAACATTATCACATTTATTACCAATGGGACTGGTAGTATAAACTATGCAATGAAAACTTCGGTGCACTTCGAACTTGGACCTGCTAGCTGTACTAGCTGTAAAACATGTATCAATGCATAACACGTCCTGGGTATTGCTTGCAAATACTTCAATCCGCATATGCTCAGATACTAGCTGTAAAACACGTATCAATGCATAACACGTCCTGGGTATTGCTTGCAAATACTTCAATCCGCATATGCTCAGATACTAGCTGTAAAACACGTATCAATGCATAACACGTCCTGGGTATTGCTTGCAAATACTTCAATCCGCATATGCTCAGATACTAGCTGTAAAACACGTATCAATGCATAACACGTCCTGGGTATTGCTTGCAAATACTTCAATCCGCATATGCTCAGATACTAGCTGTAAAACACGTATCAATGCATAACACGTCCTGGGTATTGCTTGCAAATACTTCAATCCGCATATGCTCAGATACTAGCTGTAAAACACGTATCAATGCATAACACGTCCTGGGTATTGCTTGCAAATACTTCAATCCGCATATGCTCAGATACTAGCTGTAAAACACGTATCAATGCATAACACGTCCTGGGTATTGCTTGCAAATACTTCAATCCGTATATGCTCAGATACTAGCTGTAAAACACGTATCAATGCATAACACGTCCTGGGTATTGCTTGCAAATACTTCAATCCGCATATGCTCAGATACTAGCTGTAAAACACGTATCAATGCATAACACGTCCTGGGTATTGCTTGCAAATACTTCAATCCGCATATGAGGGGCGGGACGTAGCCTAGTGGTAAAGTGCTGGCTTGATGCGCAGTCAGTCTGGGATCAATCTCCGTCGGTGGGCCCATTGCGCTATTTCTCGTCCCAGCCAGTGCACCACGACTGGTATATCAAAGGCCGTGGTATGTGCTATCCTGTCTGTGGGATGATGCATATAAAATATTCCTGGCTACTAATGAAAAAATGTAACGGGTTTCCTTACTAAGACTATATGGCAAAATTACAATATGTTTGACATCCAATAGCTGATGATTATTAAATCAATGTGCTCTAGTGGTGTCGTTAAACAAAACAAACTTTAACTTTCAATCCGCATAATATTATGAAGTTCATCTTTACTTATATATGCTGTTTGGGTTTTGTGTTATAAACATGTTTAAGTATTTATCGTCAATGGCCTCTTTCAGACTTGGGGCGAGACGTAGCCCAGTGGTACAGCGCTCGCTCGATGCGTGGTCGGTATGGGATCGATCCCCGTCGGTGGGCCCATTGGGCTATTTCTCGTTCCAGCCAGTGCACCACGACTAGTATATCAAAGGCCGTGATACGTACTAACATGTCCGTGGGATGGTGCATATAAAAGATCCCTTGCTGTTAATCGAAAAGAGTAGCCTATGAAGTGGCGACAGCGGGTTTCCTCTCTCAACATCTGTGTGGTCCTCAACCATATGTCTGACGCCATATAACCGTAAATACAGTGTGTTGAGTGCGTCGTTAAATAAAACATTTCTTTCTTTCAGACGTTCATCAGTTTGATCAGCACGGACTCAGTGAAGTCTAAATACTGCCAGGATGAGCTGGCACTGGCGTACGTGTCTAACAAAGCGGTCTTCCCAGTTAACCTTCAGCCACAAGAGAAGCTCATCCCTTTGATGACAACCGGCGAGTGAGTATAGCTGTCAACCGGCCTCGGTGGGGCAGTGGTTAGGCCACTTAAGGCTGATAGCTACTGGGTTCGCATCCCGGTACCGGTTCCCACCCAGATCGAGTTTAACGACTGTGGGAGGGTGTAAGGCCACTGCATCGACTTCTCTATTACTAACTACTAACTCTCTGTTCGCCCAGGACATCGTGCTTGAACCTTAATTGGATATAAGCACAAAAATAAGTATAAACAACAACAACATAGCTGTCAGTTTATATATTTAATATTTTTATTTTTGTACATGTGATTATTTTTCATGCATATATGATTCAATTTGGTTTATTTTATCCATGTAATGTATTTTTCATACATGAATATTTAAAAAACCAATTTGGATAGTACTTAATCGCTCATCACACCATTGTCCAGTATTGTATTATATTATATATGCTATTTTATTATACAGCACATAAGTCGTAAGACTTAAAGCCATAAAGTACAAAAAGATACATGTACATAACTTGAACTTGTTTATAAGTAAATCATGTGCTTAAAGTGATACGAAATTCATTAACTTGTAGATATGGTTACAAAATAGATATTGTATAATACAAACACTGTACATTTCCAGACGCTTGCAGATGGCTGGTTTGAACTGGATATCGCTGGTTGATCCCAAAGAGAAAAAGAAGAACCTACAGGAGCTAGTTCGTCTCATTAAAGAAGAAATTTCCGATAGAGACAAAACAAGAGCAGCAGGTACCACCAACAAAAACCTCTGACAAGGCAGCTATGCATCCTTTCACAAGCTAGCCAGACAGGCTCAGTTTGAGAACAACCTCAGGGGTGGGATCTAGGTCAATCGGTAGAGTGCTAGCATGCGTTGTAGTGTCGAGTCGCTCTAGTGGACCCATTCTCTGACTGTTTTTCTCCGTCCCAAGCGGTGTCCCAAGACTTGTATATCAAAGGCCGTAGTATGTGCTGTCCTGTCTGTGGGACAGTGCATATAAAAGATCCCTTGCTGCTAAATGAAATATATCTGGTTTCCTCGAAGGCGGTGTCGTGAATTACCAAATGTTTGACATCCAATAGTCGATGATTAATAAATCAATGTGCTGTAGTGGTGTTGTTAAACAATGTTTGTGATCTCATCTGTAAGATTGTATAGGCAATCAGTCAGAGATATTTTGTGGCGAAACAAAGAACTCATTCCATCAAAATGTATCATCATCATGGTCGTTGTCAACATTGGCTAATAGCATCATTATTGAATACCGTACTTTACATACTATGACGGCTTTTCTGATTACATTATGGTCGGTGCATTGAAATCATATATCATACAACCAGTATAATTATGTGCAATGAATCTGGGCCTCTGTTAGGGATTCCGGGAGCGGGGTGTAGCTCATGCGGTAGCGTGTCCGCCTGTGAAGCGGTCGGTCATCGGATCGATCCTTCTCAATAAACCGATTTGCAGTTTGAGCTATTTTCCGTTCCAACCAGTGGTCCACAACTGGTTCATCAAAGGCCGTGGTATGTGCTGTCCTGTCTGTGTGAAAGTGCATATAAAAGACCCCTTGCTGCTTGTCGGAAAGAGTAGCCTATGTGGCGGCTGCGGGTTTCCTCTAAAGAAATATGTCAGAATGACGTCCATTTGCCGATGATAAGATAAAAATCAATGTACTCTAGTGGCGTCGTTAAATAAAACAAACTTTACTGTTAGGGATTCAGACACTAGACCCAAAGGCGCATGACACAATGTGAGCAAAGTTTTGGAAAAGAGTTCTGGTAATCAAAGCTTGTGGAATTTTGAAACTTTCTGAAAAAATGTTCTGGCAGACGCTGGGAAGTCTATGAAAGACGTGTACGCGTTAGGCTACAACTAATTCTCCCTCACGGGGTAGGCGAGGGGAAGTGGGACAGTGCTTTAAAACAGCCAGTAAAAATCATATGTTAATGATATATGGACAATTTACTTGATGTCGCTCTCTTTTCAGAATCAGAAGAAAAATTCGTCGCAAGACCTCACACAGCCCGACAGAGACTGAACAGAAGACGACGCCAGGACAAACTACAGGTACAAGACAAGACTCTGGCAATGATGCCAAGAAGATACTGGGCAGATCGCTATGGTAACCAGATCCACGTCGACTGGGAAAAGTAAGAACGCCAGAGACGTATTTATTAGTCCTATTCCGGTCCAAACGGAGGGGACTATAGGTTTCATCTCCGTCCTGTCTGTCTGTCAGTTTGTTTGTCCGGCCGTCCGTCCGTCAGTCTGTCCCACAGACAGTTTTCGGATGTTTTTTTCTTTAGAATGCCTCGAGATATTGAGCTGAAATTTTGTGTATAGCTTTATCCTGTACTGTTACAGATTACGTTTCACTTTAATGTCGATTTACTCATTTTGACAGAGTTATTGCCCTTGAAGTTAGGAGATACGAAAATTTGTTTCTGAACTTTTGTTTGCAATGCTTTAGATACTGAGCAGAAATTGTGTGTATAACGTTATCATGTTCTGTTACAATTCCGCTTTGACGTCCATAGCAATTGATCCATTTTTCACAGAGTTATGGCCCTAGAAATTAGGAGATACCAAACTATGTTTTCTGGATGTTGTTTTTACAATGCCTTGAGATATTGAGCTAAACGTTTGATCAAGTTTGACTTTCATGACGATTTACCAATTTTTCACAGAGTTATGACCCTTGAATTTACGAGATACGAAAATTTGTCTTGCTCTAGCAGTACTCTCAGAATGCTTGTTATTTATACACAATAAATTAATTTTACTTCTGATGCCAACCCCCCCCCCCCCCCCCACCCCCATTTGAGTTTTAGAAAATTCGCATTATTTTCACATTTTCTTTCATCGATTGACTTAGAAAATTGTAAATCATTATCTGTTCAGATTAATGTACAATGGTTTGATTACTTTTACTAGATTTGTACAAGATTTCCTCTCCGTGTTCAAAACTCCTTTGTCCAGTATGTACAGCCGGGACGACCAAAACTGGCTGATCAATGTTCTCAGACGTGAGATGGAAGTACAGGAAGACGGACAGCTGGATTTTGAAATGTTCATAGGTCAGTCAAGTGGAACTAATTAATGCTTGGCGCACACTTACCGATTAAAGCAGACTTGACTGTCGAGTGGGCAGTAGTTTGAAGATGTGCACCTGCACACACCAGCCGACGCGACAGTTTAATCGGGGCAAAACTGAAAATTAAACGCAACTGTCGCGTCTTTGCCCTGCACACACATACCGATTAATGCCGACACATCTGTCGAGTTGGCGTGAATCGGTAGGTGTGTGCCAAGCATTAGACGTCACTGAGCAGAGCCATAGCCTACGGTACAGGTTTAGCCTAAAATAACTAGCATGCACAAACAAATAACCCCAGTATCGTCAGGCGCGGGTTTCAAAAGTTATACGGGAGTGGAGGGATGGCAGGTTGGTGTGTGTGTGTGCGTGTGTGTATGTGTGTGTGTGTATGTGTGCGTGCGTGCATGCGTGTGTATATGCGTGTGTGACTGTGTGCGTGCGTATGTGTGTGTGTGTCTGTGTGTGTGCGTGCGCGTGTGTCTGTGTGTGTTTCTGTGTGTGTGTGTGTGTGTCTGGACTGTGGCGAGCGGAGTTTCTACATGTTGACTCATGCTACCCCAGCAAATTGGCTGGTAGAATCGACACGTGAAGTGAATGGGAGGGGAAGGGAGGGGGGAACCCATTTGTTTGGTTTATATATGTAGTAGAACACAAAGTGAATATTTAGGGCCTTAATGGCGGGGGGGGGGGGGGGGGGGGGGGGTGCTAAGGCTTGTGTGACTACTTTTTCTATACAGGTACAGTCCTTCCCACAGGGAACGCCTTTGTCATACTATGAAATTTACTACAAGTTATTTATTTCTGGGCAAACTGTTTTCTAAATTACACACAAAAATAGTTGGTGTTGTTTTTTATTATTTCCAAAACACTTTAACTTTTTTATGTCAACATTACCAAATGTTTGACATCCAATAGCCAATGATTAATAAATCAATGTGCTCTAGTGGTGTTGTGAAACAAAATAAACTTTTTACTTTTCTTATTACGTCAAACCAAACTGAAATTATTTACCAAAACCCCCCAACATTTTTGTAGGAGGATGGGACGGACTATAGCTAATCTATTAAAATGCAATATTTGACGTTTCAGAATTCTGTACCATTGATGACGAAGAGCAGCCTGTCTGGCAGAGAGTACAGGACCAAGCCAGGGAGAGTTCGGCAATGATTGACGTGTTCGATATGTCGTCTGACGTCAGAGTAACAGCCATAGAAAATTTAGGTTGAAGGATTTATTTTTTTCTTACCATCAATGCCATCTTATTGCTCTGCCATTGCTAATAGTCTGTTTAAAGATCCTTACTCCATAGTTTCACCAAGTTAGCGCTCTTATCTCGTCAGCTAGAACTTTAGTCAGATGCATTTCCTTCTCCACTTGGTCCCCGCCAATGAGCTGCAAAGCCATTGCCCTCATTATTCTTTGGTATTTTTAAATACTCAGATGTAAATCATATTAGGTCTAATTTCTTTTCATGAATGTTTTTTTGTTGTTGTTGTTGTTGTGTCTTTCTTTCCACAAAGTAGATAATCCTACCCCACTCCCTCCCACCCGACATTAGTATTAAAATATACGGGAGTATTCATTATTGACTTCGAGATAGCTGTGCTATTCATGGTACTTTTAAAACTCAGGTATAATTCAAAGTAGGTCTAAAACAAGTTTATCTTTTTTTTTCCCATGGGCAGACATAAGTATTGTAATTTAAGGTAGTATTCATGATTGACTTTTGTATAGTTGCATTGATGGCATTGTATCTAAACTGCGTGAAAATTATCTAACCATTTCAAAAGCCTAGCTAAAAATTGCGGTATTTTTGTCTACTATCAGTTAATGATCAGAAATTAATCTTTTCTTCAAAATTGGCTGTGGTTAGACATAATCAGTTGATTGAATATTATCCAGTATTACATTCAGAATGTTTTAATGCATATTTTATAGTTATATATATATATATATATACTTTAAAATATTTTTTAAAAATCTAAACAAAAGAAGAAGTAAAATGGTTGTTTTTGGGGTTGTTGTTTTTTAATATTTAAAAACACTTATTTTATTTTTACAGGAAAATTTCGAAGTACAGCTGTTATTGATGCTCTACGTGATTTACTGACAGACAAAAACGCCAACGTGCGAGCGGTTGCAGCAGTATCTTTGGCGAGAACGAAGGCGAACGACACGCGAACGGTGCAGCACATCATGAAGTGTCTACAGGACAACGACAGGCTCGTCAGAGAAGCGGGCTGTTTAGCTCTAGGACATCTCAAGGCGAAAGTGGCCGTTAAGAAAATACTTAATATGTGGTAATTTGTTTGTTTGTTTGTTTTTTGTCTGACAGTAGTGTCTGTCAAATTGAAATATGATGTGGATTCAGTTCAGTTCAGTTACAAATACATGTATATCGATACAAACTAAATTCACTGAATTTCATATAAAGCTGTAGCAATATCTACATTTTATCAATATAATTTAAAAAGTTGGGTGATGATTAATAAGTCAATATGCTCTAGTGGTGACGTTAAACAAAACAGACGCACATTTTCAAAACTGGACACACTTTTTTGTTTTGTTTTTTATATTTTTATGGAGATAAGATGCAATAGATCATACAGGTAACAATTTTGAAAATTAAATAAATTAAGGTAGAGCAAAATTTAATTTCGTGCGCGTGTGGAATATTTTTAACACTATAAAAGTATGGACAAAATCACATGTATTGTCGGTGTCATTTTCATTACTGCGGCTATTATCTTTTTATGGTTATACTTAATGTTTTTTGCTGAATTATAGTTTGGCGAATCCATGTTTCTGGTGATCCCAATTTTAAGCAGCTACTTCCGGGATTTATTCAGGCGTTCTGTGGGTCCGAAGACAGTCCCCTTCCCAAAAGAAAGGGAAATATAATGACCCAAAGGGCCCGAGCACCGTTCAACGAATCGATCTTAGCACTAAGATCACTAAGTGCATATATATATATGGTAGTTAAGACCTAAGGTGATCTTAGGGCTAAGATCGTTTTGTGGAATTTGGCACAGGATCTGTTAGACCTGGTTCAGGGGACATGCTTTAGATGTTCAAACGTGACATTTTCTATTTTAATTTTCAAGTACCCGTGATATGTTGCAGGCGGAACGACGTCATCTCCAACGTCAGAGAGGCGGCATACGTGGCCTTGCAGCAGATTGGCGGCGACCAGGTGAAGAAGGAAATGCATCTGACTAAAGTTCTAGCTGACGAGATAAGAGAACTGACTCGGTGAAACTACTGAGTATGGATCTTTAAAAGGACTGTTGGCAATGGAAGAGCAATAAGATGACATTGGTTGTATTAGGTCATGCGTTTATGGCCGCTCAGGGACAATGTCATCGTTTATGTTCTTCAATATTTAATAAGTCATTGTTGCTAATTGTGACAGTTATATATAGTCTTCTCCAATTTGATTAAAATGGCAGCTTTAATCAAAAAATGACTTTCCCGTCTTGGACGCAAGGGCTTGCTCACGAAGAACTTGGGCCCACGACAGGCGTGCGCTACAACAGCTTGCTCTGAATGTGCACGTTATACCCTTTGACCTAAAGGGACACTTTTTCATTTTATATATTTATGTTCTTATATATTTAAATTACACAGAATTGAGCATTTATAATTAAGTAAACTTAATCAAAGTACACAGAATTGAGCGTTTGTAATTAAGTAAACAATCTAATTATACAGAATTGAGCATTTGTAATTAAGTAAACTTAATCTAATTACACAGAATTGAGCATTTATAATAAGTAAAGTTAATCTAATTATACAGAATTGAGCGTTTGTAATTAAGTAAACTTAATCTAATTACACAGAATTGAGCGTTTGTCATTAGGTAAACTTAATCTAATTACACGGAATTGAGCGTTTGCAATAAGATGGCATTGGTTGTATTAGGTCATGCGTTTATGGCCGCTCAGGGACAATGTCATCGTTTATGTTCTTCAATATTTAATAAGGCATTGTTGCTAATTGTGACAGTTATATATAGTCTTCTCCAATTTGATTAAAATGGCAGCTTTAATCAAAAAATGACTTTCCCGTCTTGGACGCAAGGGCTTGCTCACGAAGAACTTGGGCCCACGACAGGCGTGCGCTACAACAGCTTGCTCTGAATGTGCACGTTATACCCTTTGACCTAAAGGGACACTTTTTCATTTTATATATTTCTTTTTGGGGGTTGGGTGGGGCTGGGGTGGGGGATTGCAGAGCAACATTTATGCTCCCTTGCCCCACTCCGCTACAACTCTTTTATGAAATCTCCAGTAAAGGATCTCCTCGGGAATTGCTGTCCTCCTATAAAGTTTAGTTTTGTAAAGAAGGGATTAACCCATATTGAGATTCAGAATTACAGGTTGATATACATTAGTGAGTATTTGTAACGAAGGAAAGTTAATCAAATTACACAGAATTGAGCATATGTAATTAAGTAAACTTAATCTAATTACACAAAATTGAGCATATGTAATTAAGTAAACTTAATCAAATTACACAGAATTGAGCATATGTAATTAAGTAAACTTAATCTAATTACACAGAATTGAGCATATGTAATTAAGTAAACTTAATCAAATTACACAGAATAACACAAAATTGAGCATATGTAATTAAGTAAACTTAATCAAATTACACAGAATTGAGCATATGTAATTAAGTAAACTTAATCTAATTACACAGAATTGAGCATATGTAATTAAGTAAACTTAATCTAATTACACAGAATTGAGCATATGTAATTAAGTAAACTTAATCAAATTACACAGAATAACACAAAATTGAGCATATGTAATTAAGTAAACTTAATCAAATTACACAGAATTGAGCATATGTAATTAAGTAAACTTAATCTAATTACACAGAATTGAGCATATGTAATTAAGTAAACTTAATCAAATTACACAGAATTGAGCATATGTAATTAAGTAAACTTAATCAAATTACACAGAATTCAGCATTTGTACTGAAGTAAATTTAATCAAATTACACAGAACTGAGCGTCTGTTATGAAGTAAACTTAATCTAATTACACAGAATTGAGCATATGTAATTAAGTAAACTTAATCAAATTACACAGAATTGAGCATATGTAATTAAGTAAACTTAATCTAATTACACAGAATTGAGCATATGTAATTAAGTAAACTTAATCTAATTACACAGAATTGAGCATTTGTACTGAAGTAAATTTAATCAAATTACACAGAACTGAGCGTTTGTAATGAAGTAAACTTAATCTAATTACACAGAATTGAGCATTTATAATTAAGTAAACTTAATCAAAGTACACATAATTGAGCGTTTGTAATTAAGTAAACTTAATCTAAATGTACAGAATTGAGCATTTGTAATTAAGTAAACTTAATATAATTACACAGAACTGAACATTTGTAATTAAGTAATATTAATCTAATTACACAGAATTGAGCATTTATAAGTAAAGTTAATCTAATTATACAGAATTGAGCGTTTGTAATTAAGTAAACTTAATCTAATTACACAGAATTGAGCGTTTGTAATTAATTAAACTTAATCTAATTCCACAGAATTGAGCGTTTGTCATTAAGTAAACTTAATCTAATTCCACAGAATTGAGCGTTTGTAATTAAGTAAACTTAATCTAATTACACCGAATTGAGCGTTTGTAATTAAGTAAACTTAATCAAATTACAAAGTAACCATCGCCCTGATTCGCATTTCTTTTAGTGTTATGTATATTACCATCAAACACGTTGTGTGAAGAGACGTCATTGACACGTTTGTGATGTTTGCGGTGCTAATAAAGGATGTGTACCAATAATTGTTTGTCTTAGGAAATGTTCCAGTGGCGGATCCAGCGTGAAATCGAGCAGGGGTTACAACGAGACTGTGGAACTGGCGACGGAAGGAGGGGTTGGTAATTGTGCATTTTTTAAATAGCCATAACTCGCAGAGACTAATGCAGGATTTTTCAAGGTAGGCCTAGTGGATGCAAAGCTTAAAAGGGTCATCTACAGTATTCAAAAGTAAACTAACATGTATTACCTGTACAGTAATCATCCACAGAAATATTAAGCTAAACATTGTAAACATGTTCCACACTAAAAACAAATAAATGCATTATTTTCCCATCTACTAAACACTGGAGTTTTCTAATTTCGGAGTGGGGGTGTCCCTCCAACACCCTCCTCTAGGATCCACGCTTGCAGTCCTTCGGGAGCAGTTTTTATGTTTAAATTGATGCAACAAACTGAACTGAATTGAATTGACCTTGCGAACATTTCTTGTATTCTTTATTAATATGCATTGGCGTAGCCGGGGACGGGGGAGGGGGGTTGTGGCAATGCCCACCAATCACCCCTATGTTTTTCTCAAACATTTTGTATATATATATATCTGTCGCCCCATGGCACGAGTCACCGACAGTCACTGTGTGGATGCTCCACTCCCCCAATATAAAACACTGGCTACGCCAATGCTAATCTAATTAAAATTAGCTCCACTGGTTAATCACTATTAGCTAATTTTAATCAGATTGCGCCAATGCCTACGCACCCCATCTCCAACTTATTCGGTACTGATAAAAAAAACAATTAAATCAAACAAACAAGCAAACAATCACTTACTTCTATTGATATGTCCGCTCAACCGTTGCAGGAAATATTGGACAGCAGTTCGATGTCATCATTAGGTTATATTAGATCCATGCACTGATATTTTATAATTATACATACTTAAAATAAATATAATTATAAATGTTAAACAGCGATTCTTTCGCACATTTCTGAAGTAAAACTACATTCAGACGAATGTACGTAGGATCCCTTTGACATCAATAATTATATTAAAACGTAAAAGCATTATTGACGTCACATGGTAACGTTCTCGACAATTTTCGTTACTTTACGAAAAATGTCGAAATACCATTGAAATGCGCACCTCCGGCACCCTCCCACTGGCATTAAAATAGCAGTCGTTTTTTTGTCAAATTAAAAATGCAATGCCATGTCTTAACCTGTCGGTCATCCTTATTGAATGTTTTAATCAACTAAAAGAAATAGTAGTAAATAAAATTAGGCCAATCAGGATTTATTTTTATTTTTGAGTGGGATAGGGATATTTAATTCAAGGTAAAATTGTTACATTTCACACACACACACACACACACACACACACACACACACACACACACACCAGAGGCGGATCTAGAAGGCCCCAGGGCCCCAGACCCCCTAAATTTTGCGATAATTTTATTATATATTAATTTTATTTTTTTTACGATCCCTCTCCAAACCTCCCCCAAAGTTCCCTTGGCATTCCACCTCATGTCACTGCCCCCCCCCCCCCCCCACCAATGGATTTTCTAGATCCGCCACTGCACACGCACACAAAATTGATCACTATACAGCTACTTGAATATATGAACGAAAACTATGTAATAACAAAACTGATATTACTCATTTGAATACGAAATGCAACAGCATCGGTATTGTAGTCAAAAGAAGAAAAAACACAAACAAATATGATGTATCACAATATATTTACTGTGCACTAACAATAAATACACAGCCATCACAATAGAAGCTCATGATTTCAGATGTACAGTACCAATTAATATGTAATTCACTGAATTATATGTTTTTAGGGATTATATAAAGATAAATATAGATTATTTTCATGACTGGTGGACAAACTGTTTTTATTAATGCGGCAATCTACGGTAGGCCTATATTTCAGTATTCAAACATTTAGAATAAATCATCCAGTTTAATTGTCCACAAGACACTGTTAAATGTATGTTGCTGGATATCTCAAATCTACATCACCTATAAATGCAGTTTGCCACACTGAAGCATCTTTTCAATCTCTTTATTTTTGTTGCTGTACAAATATTAAATAGTGGTGAGACATCAACTAAGTTTATTCAGACTTGAGTAGTGTTTATGTTTCGTGAGGTTTGAGCTTTTAAAAAATCCTTATTTGTTGCTGATTTTTTTTTCTTCATAATTCATTGTTCAAAATACCTATTTGTTCTCTCTCTCTCTCTCTCTCTCTCTCTCTCTCTCTCTCTCTCTCTCTCTCTCTCTCTCTCTCTCTCTCTCTCTCTCTCTCTCTCTCTCTCTCTCTCTCTCTCTCTCTCTCTCTCTCTGATATGGCAGTACATGTGTATATCCTAAGGAATAGTTCTCCAAATGACATTTTTCCCATTTTAGTCCACAATGAGAACAATTTAAATCTTACAAAATAAATGCATATACAACTGGCTCGATTATAAATCTACATGCACATGAATGTATAAGTAATCTATCAAACCTGATAAACACACACATTATGACAGCAGCTGCAACACACTAGATACAAGATATCCCCACTGAAACAGTAATACTGATGAGATGCCCAGGGCCCGAGCTTATAAAACTTTTAGAGTTCAGGCTCAATCTCTAATGACTTCACACGCATACAGTTTGTATGGCGTTACCATGACATTCACGTCTCAGACTCTATTAGTCTTGAGTCTAGACTCTAAAAAGTTTTATAAGCACCAAGCCTGGGGTTAGGCAGACTTGTGTAACAATTCCAATAATAAGACCCGCTTTCCATTAACATGATCTATGCACTTTTCTATATCTGCGTTTTTGCAAGCGAATTACTTTACCGAATTTGACATCGAGGAAGTGTACTTTTAAGCCGAAAGTAAATACTTCACATTATGGCGTCACAATGCAGAAAAACTCATCGAAGAACTTTTTTCAGCTTGCTTATAGAAAGGTACTATGTAAACGCACTGTATCAATAAACTTCTGCACTGAATAAAGTGAATAAAAATAAATTTAAAAAACCATGTGCGCTGAAATGTGCACAAAATTGCATCAATGGAAAGTGAGCCTATAATACTAAATGTGTACAAATAACAACAACAGTTTAACTACTAGTAAACTATACAGAATACAGGGTTCTTGTTTCTAACCAGCATCTGGTAACTACAGAACAATACAACCACACAGTCAACCAATAACCCAGGTTTGGTTTGATGTGGTCAGTAATTACCCAAACCGACTGCACCATTCAAGTTGCAATCTTAGTTTAAAACTGTGAAAATGGACACAAAGTTTGGTTAACCAATAACCCATGGTTGGTTTTATGTCATTCAAGATTATGTTGATATTTTAAACTTGTGGTTTAAATAGAGACATTACTTTTACTATATAGACCTTAGTTTAACAACTGTGAAAATGGACACTCAGTTTGGTTACGTAATCTACAAACCTGTAATAAAATTACAATAAACAAGAGTCTGAGATACTGAAATGGAGAATTACCGTTAAACGGACAAGCGCTTGTATCAAACGTATGTGAGTTGTTAAAAATATGAAAAATGCAGTTGTAGTACTACAAATACCAGGATGACCAGAACCAGAAATGGATGATGATCTAAACAGTAAAATCTAGGTAATGTTCGAGTTCAATTATCAAAAGCGGCTCTAGTAGTGTAAAATATGACTAAGTGTTTAAAATCTACGGTCTGCCATTTTAATTTAGTAATTACCTTGGGTTCATCAAACTTATTTTACCCTTTTACCGTGACACCATGTACACCAAAAAGTGAAACCCTGTAACCAGCACCTGTGTCTAGCTGAAAGACTGTATTACCAGCTCTCGGCAAGGGTTTTTTCCCAATGTTTAACTGAACCTTGTATAGGCATAGCATTAACCCTAAAGATTATCGTTAAGTATTGCCCCCTCTTCCCCTAGTTAAAAAGTGAATTATTATACAACTCCCGCCCCTGTCCCCCAGTTGCTGGTATCTTCAGATACATACATGATTATCTGCAAATCGTTGAATGTCATAAATTAAAACTTTTAAAAACACATGTAAACATTTTCAGAAATATACAACCGGTTTGGAACCACTACAATAGAATGATCCCACATGCCTATGATACAAAAAATAAATATTACAAGAAACTGATTGTGACTTGACATTCAAGTGTCCCAGATTCTCCATCATACTGAAACATTTTGCAGTGTAACTCTGAAATGTATGTTTTTTAAAGCAGTATAACAAAGTGTCTTTTAATGTGAAACACATAACATTTATCACTCCACAGCAAGTAACATAACATAGTAAACATACAGTAAACAGTCGACTGATCCAAGTGAAAGTTACCTATTTAACTCGAAGGCAATGATTTATGACATACTTTTCACTTCAATGTAGCCTGTCTGGACCCCTTTCTACAGTAACCTTTAAAGACTGAGGTCAAGATTACTGCACTCAATAACCTTATGTTCATAACAAAACAATTTCCACTGAATAAATAACACATTTTCAATGAGTAAGATGAAATCGACTCCACACTTGTCATCTTCAGTGAAATTAACATCTCTGCACTTGTCATGTTCAATGAAATTAACATAACAGTAATACATTAAGGAAAAACATTATTCATTTCATCATGATCATATGTTGACAAACACATTAGAAAGATGAGTAGTAGAACATGTATATGTGTGTATCTGCTCTACTGAGATCCTGACGAGCACTCTGCCACATTTAAAAACAACCCTGAGATTCACTTGTCACCTTCGTCAAGGCATATTTCACAATTTCACAGTCCCATTTTATTCATACGAAAGAGATAACTAGCTTCGGACATGTCTTGTACTTTCTGGTCCACTGAAACTGACCTATTTGTCAACTTTAAGAGGATTGCTCTCATTTGTCACTGAATAAAATACACATATGCCATGTATTGCACTCATTGAGATTAGTACAAGATATGACCTGCACTACCTCGTTCAACAAGAGTAACAGAAACAACTTTCTATTTACAACTTAATGAAACTAGCCTTTCCCCCTTCGTTGAGACTAACATAAGACATGTCTTGCACTTCCATGCTCATTGAGACTTAACAAAACATGACATGGACACTTCCATAACAGCAGCAGAAACTGACTTCCATTTACCAGCTAATAAAGCCAGCACAAGATACATCTTGTACTTCACATTTTGTTCAGACCAGCATAAGACCTGTCTTTCACTTCCCACTTCATTGAGACCAGTATAAGACCTGTCTTTCACTTCCCACTTCCTTGAGACCAGCATAAGACCTGTCTTTCACTTCCCATTTCAATGAGACCAGCATAAGACCCGTCTTTCACTTCCCACTTCATTGAGACCAGCATAAGACATGTCTTGCACTTCCCACTTCATTGAGACCAGCATAAGACCTGTCTTTCACTTCCCACTTCAATGAGACCAGCATAAGACCCGTCTTTCACTTCCCACTTCATTGAGACCAGCATAAGACATGTCTTGCACTTCCCACTT
Source organism: Gigantopelta aegis (assembly GCF_016097555.1). NCBI lineage: Eukaryota > Metazoa > Mollusca > Gastropoda > Neomphalida > Peltospiridae > Gigantopelta > Gigantopelta aegis. Next base: position 24,314,402 of record NC_054701.1, on the reverse strand, counting down.
CATTGAGACCAGCATAAGACCTGTCTTTCACTTCCCACTTCATTGAGACCAGCATAAGACCTGTCTTTCACTTCTCACTTCAATGAGACCAGCATAAGACCTGTCTTTCACTTCTCACTTCATTGAGACCAGCATAAGACCTGTCTTTCACTTCAATGAGACCAGCATAAGACCTGTCTTGCACTTCCCACTTCAATGAGACCAGCATAAAACCTGTCTTACACTTCCCACTTCATTGAGACCAGCATAAGACCTGTCTTTCACTTTTCACTTCAATGAGACCAGTATAAGACCTGTCTTGCACTTCTCACTTCAATGAGACCAGCATAAGACATGTCTTGCACTTCTCACTTCAATGAGACCAGCATAAGACCTGTCTTTCACTTCTCACTTCAATGAGACCAGCATAAGACCTGTCTTGCACTTCCCACTTCATTGAGACCAGCATAAGACCTGTCTTTCACTTCTCACTTCAATGAGACCAGCATAAGACATGTCTTGCACTTCCCACTTCATTGAGACCAGCATAAGACCTGTCTTTCACTTCTCACTTCAATGAGACCAGCATAAGACCTGTCTTTCACTTCTCACTTCAATGAGACCAGCATAAGACCTGTCTTTCACTTCCCACTTCATTGAGACCAGTATAACTTGTTTTGCACTTCTCACTTCATTGAGACCAGCATAAGACATGTCTTGCACTTCTCACTTCATTGAGACCAGCATAAGACATGTCTTGCACTTCCCACTTCACTGAAACTAGCATAAAACATGTCTTGCAGTTCTAATTTTTAGACTAGAACAGGTCATGTCTTGCACTTCCCATATCATAAAGTCTAGCATAAGATATGTCTTGCACTTCTCATTCCACTAAGCCAAAACGAGGTCGTTTCTTGCACTTCCCACTTCATTGAGACTAGCATAAGACATATCCTGCACTTCCCACTTGAAGACTAGCACAAGACATATCCCGACACTTTTATAGTCATAAACCACTCCCCACTTCATTGAGACTAGCGTAGGACATGTCCTGTACTTCCCACTTCAAGACTAGCACAAGAAATGTCCTGACACTTTCATAGTCATAAACCACTCCCCACTTCATTGAGACTAGCGTAGGACATGTCCTGACAGAGACGAGATTCGCTCATTTCATCGGCAAGGGCATCAACCACGTCCAGCAGGAGGTCTCGTGACAACCGGCGCATCTGTGGAAGACGGGCGACCTGAAACACAGAGACGTTTCACATCATCAGAGCCTTAGACAACAGGTGAACTGGTGTGAAGAGAAATCATTTAAAGCAAACAACAACAAAACCCATTCCCTCACACAAAAAAAAGTCAAAAAATAAAAATAAGAATAAATAAATAAGTAAATAAATAAAATTTACTTTGATAACTCCTTCTATTTTGGTTTTAGAAAAAGTGTACTGTTACCTGAAAAACTGTTATGTTAAATATAGATTAACTAGTGTGCACTATTACCAGAACATTTATTATGTTAAATATAGGTTAAGTAATACCATCAGTATTGAAAGTAAAAATATGGGGCAATTAAGAAGGTGTGTACTGACTCTCGAACGATGCGGTTGTATTCTGAGAACGTGTGATTTCTATCCCCCCCACCCTAGGGGCTGTGTTGCGTACGCTTGGGCTTTTGTCCAAGTATCGCATAGAACACGATGGCGACTCAGCGACTGTCACGCTAATCTACGGCGTGGACAAGAAGCGATGCTCACCTAGCAGAAGACGGAGGACGCGACCTAAGACTACCCAGGGGGGACCTAACTTGGCGGCTCAACCGCCAGGGGCGGCCCCTCCTGTTCCGAAACGGAGGACGAGACCGATAGGGGCGGTACAGGGTGATCCAAACCCGGTGGCTAAACCACCGGGGGCGGTTCATTCTACGTTGTCGCCCCCAACTACTCGACCGAAGCACTCGCCAGGAGCGGCCCAGAGGGGCTAAAGCTGTCAGCTCCACTGACAGTGGCGGTCCCTCCTGTAGACGTACCAACGTAGATGGAGACGGGACATGTGGTCATTAGTGACCCCCCAGCCAGCTCATCAACGCCTCCGGAAGTTGCTGCGGTTCCAGCGGCGGTCCAGCGGGAGTCCAAGAGGAGGAAGGTGTCTGCGGCCACCATACCAAAGACATCCGACCAACCCGATTGGACTCTCGTCTGCGACAAGCTGCCAGCTAAATACCGAGGAGCAGTCTACGGCGACTTTACCGATAGCGCTCTAATCAAGGGACCTTGGAGAGAAGATCATTGGCACCAACTTCCAACTGGACAAGGGAAGTACCAGCTACAAGGAGCCCTTCACTCGCACTAACTCTACGTGACGGCACAGCAGGACAGACTGTACAGGCCCAACGCAACCATCCACCGCATCTTGAAGATGGTACTGCGGGACATCTATCCAGGAGCCATCAACAGAAACATCGCCATGTTGACTGAAGGACTCCCCAACTTCAGGCCTGAACAGTCCATCACTTTGCCATGAGTCCTCCTTTTTTGGGCTTAGTTGGGACTTCAAAAAATTTCGGCCGCGGCTCAAAATTCTTATGTTTATTTTTTTTTATAAATAGTCCAACGCACTTTACTTTGGTGCCCAATCAATTGCTCAAATCACCGTAAAACCTTTTAGGCCGAGCAGTCAAAAGATCTTTGGATTTAAATTCTTAGTCCAGACATGTGTAGAAGTGTAGAATGTCGTTAGGATTTTAGGACTTAGGTCTTTGACCGACCACTAAATTTTTTATTCCAAATTCTGCCCACTTCAAACTTACCCCTCCCCCCTCCTGGCCCGGACTTAGTCACTGGCGAAAGTCAGAGATTAAGCCTGTGACAGGCGTGTGTGAAACCTTCGTGGTATATACGCACGTGTAAAAGCTTTCACTCACTCACTCGCAATTAAGAAAATAGCCACATCAAAAAATATGCCGTAGAAAAGTAGTCTCCATACATTTTCCACTAGAGTTTTACGAGAGAGGAGTTTAATTTATCAGTATTACAAAAAATAAATATTTTAGAAAAGTGAAAAAAAAAATTGAAAGTTCCATGGCAAAATAACTGTTGCAGAAAACCAAAATGACTGGAAATCTCTATCATCTGTCACATTTGTATACTAACCTTTGGAAAGTGGTGAACAATAATATCCAGTGCATGTTTCTTCATATCCATTGCCTGGATTTTATCTGCAGCTTCCAGTATCTGAAAATGAACAGAATAAAATTATAATTTGGTGAAAAAGTAACTTAACTCAGTGATTTGTTGTTCATGAAACTAGTAGCTAGTGTTAGTGAATTTTTATATAGATAAATATAAATAAATCAACATATATTGTTGGTCCTACATAAAAAAAATGGTTTAATGACACCTAAGCATGTACGAAAATAATACACAGAGACGAACATAAAATATCTTTGTCAAAAATCTGTTACTGTACTTGTAAATGAACAGTTCTGTTAAAAATAAACGATGGATGTCTTAGCCTTAAATTCCATCAACACTAGTCTTGCCCACCCATCCACCCTAAATAAATAAAATAGAAATGAGGGAAAAATGTGGTGAAACAGATTTGTTTGTATCACATATAGTGTAAAATAGAGTGCCACATAAAGTATACAATGGAGTGTTACCCTGAATCACAAACCTGTAACCTACCTGAATAACATTCGTAAAGGACACATTCATTTCCAGATTGTGCTTGCAAAATGCCTGGAACAAAACATTAAAAACATATAAATAAAGAAAGAAAGAAATGTTTTATTTAACAATGCACTCAACACATTTTATTTACGGTTATATGGTGTCAGACATATGGTTAAGGACCACACACATTTTGAGAGGAAACCCGCTGTCGCCACTACATGGACTACTCTTTCTGATTAGCAGCAAGGGATCTTTTATTTGTGCTTCCCACAGGCAAGATAGCACAAACCATGGCCTTTGCTGAACCAGTTATGGATCACTGGTCGGTGCAAGTGGTTTACACCTACCCACTGAGCCTTGCGGAGCACTCACTCAGGGTTTGGAGTTGGTATCTGGATTAAAAATCCCATGCCTCGACTGGGATCCGAACCCAGTACCTACCAGCCTGTAGACCGATGGCCTAACCACGATGCCACCGAGGCCGGTGAACATATAAATAATCAACAGTAAAAAACACTGAACAAGTGGATTTTACCAACTCTAGAAAATACAAATAAAACAAAAGCACATTATCAACTAAACCAAAGACACAACGAAATACATGAAACAGTAACTACAGGATTTAGCCTTTTTAAGAGAAAATAGGTTATGTGGAGTATCAAAAATTTGATTGTCATATTTGATAATATGAAAAGATAAAAATTAGGAGATAACCTTACTTTCTCTGGGCTTGTAGAATTTTTATAAAATCCACTAGCCATGGGATCAGTGATTTAAAAAATGTACTAGCCACAATTAAAGATTCACTAGCCCTACTTTACTAAATAATAGTAATAATCCAATATGTCACCTAAAGAGGGAGATAGAGCTTAGAAAACACTAACATTGGGGATTGTGGTGAGGACAGGATATTCATATTTACAAAATAGACTTAACTGTAACATTTGACCTTTTTTTTCACTAGCCGTGGGCATGGCAATAGTAGTTATTTACTAGCCCAACATTGAATATTACTAGCCATGGCAGTGGGCCTACCATAATCTAGATGCCCTATTTCTTTTCTGATTTGCCAACATATATTTATTGGTGGTTTTCCTGTCTCATATTTAATTTTACTGGTGACATCAGAAATTTGTGGCCCCTTAACTGATTATCTACTTCCCTGGACTTTTACATATGGATCAAGTTTTAACACTGACCTGCAATCTGTTGTTGGTAAACCCATAGAAGTAAGGTGCAGGAAACAGATAGAGGGAGTCTTCCGGTGGCATCGACACATCACCATAGTAAATGTACCGCATCAGACTGTCAAACGCTGCACGAGACGGGACCATCTCTCCTATTGTGATCTGAAAACAAAATGTTTTACTTTAATGGAAATGAACACAAAACAGAATATTTGCTTCAGATGAACAAATTATTGAGTGAATGCAGCTAACTGGCCTTATTACAGTGAAAGTCCAGTTTTAAGAAATATTTAGTTCAGAGGCTGTGTTATGTATTGATATTTCAAAAAGGACTAAAAAACATCTGGTCTTTTTACGAATGTTTTAATACAAATTGAATACATATAGTGAGATGAAAATCTGAATGCCAAAATTGCTCTTTGTTTTAGCTCTAACCTAATATGACTTTACCATTATAACATTGTTAGTCTTTACTCAGTCATCATGAAATTCAACATTGTAACATTTTATTCTGGCTATATTAGATGACTTACAACATAGAAAAATATTATTTTCAGGCTGCAAATTTACCCGAATTTACCAGGATTCCGTGCTTCCAAGAACCACATTTTAGAATCTCATTTCAGATTGGAAGTGTAATATTATGAGATGTAATCCCAAAATATTAATATTATGTCATTTTCCAATTCTGGCTGGATCCTAAAAAAACAAAATCCCCAAATTCAATACCTGACTTAGCTTTTCTGTTTAATAATGTTCACTTACATTGACGATGTTATTCTCTGGCATGAATGACCTGAACATAGCCTCAAAGTAGCTGCTGCGTGCAGCCAGGATGGCTTTGTGAGCCGTGATTGACACGCCATCCAACATGAGAGTGATATCGCAGAACTCAACACCAGTCGTCTTCAGAAACGCTTCCAAGTCCTTCTCTAACGAATTTGCTGAAATTGTTGGTTTTAATTCATGACTAACTTATAAAAGTAACATTATACAAATAAAACTAGTTTTATATTTTATTGTTATAATGATATTTAGCCTATTACTGTTTATATGAATGCTAAAAGAAAACTATTTATTTTTAAAAATATATTAATGGTTCTTTGGGAATATGGCCTATAGTCCATCCCACCCTCTTACAAAAATGTTGTTTGTAAATAATTTCAGCTTTGTTTGACTTAAGTAGAAAAGTGAAAGTGTTTTGAAATAACAAACTAAAATTATTTTTTTGTATTCAATTTAGAAAATAAATAATTTGTAATATATTCCATAGCTTAAGAAAAGGCGTTCCCTATGGGATGGACTATAGATTTTTAGCAATGCAATTATTAAAGCGAGGTCGTATTGGGACCAATATAAATAATTTTTCTAAAAGAACTTATATTAGTTAAATAATTATTAATTTTATATAAACAATCATGTGCAAAGAGTAATTAAAATGGTACTGTATTGAAACCAGGAACATCTCCCTTCAGAAAAGCCTTTACATATCGTGGATGGAGAATTACAAGGGTCTATGTGCACAAAACCTCATTTTGAAAAATCGCCACTTGAAATTTGGAGCTGCCATATCCGAGTCGTAGAGAGGTCTTTGCAATAGTTTTAATATAACAACTGTGTCTTACAATACCATATTCAAGGACTGTTTACTATGTAGATAACTTTATTTTCTATCAAATATGATGGAGAACTAATTTTTTGAAACATTGCAGATAGAACCTTGTAATTCTCAGGCCACGATATCTATTCACTAACATTAAGCATTTAAGAAATAGGTAACCTGTAACAGAAAACAGCCTGACAAACTGATAAACGATGTACTCACTAATGACTGGGTCTGGGTGGGGATCCAGCATGCGAGTGTGGGGCTGCTGTCTCCGTCGAATTATCTCCACCATGAGGGGCTGATCTAGAGTTTCAAACTCCTTACTCATCACTATCTGGTTGTAGTTGCTGTCTTTCACTATGAACCTCTGGCAGTACTCCTGAATATACAAAGTAAATTATTAGTCAATGAATACTTATACATCAACAACACAAAACTAAAACAACTATATGCATACCCTCTCAATTTTTATTAATAATAATAAGATATAAAATATGATTTATTACTAGCTGAACAAACCACTAGCCTTGCGTAGTGGTTAAAGTATCCGTCTTAGGGTGGTAGGTGCTGCATTCATATCACAGTATTGACTCCAACCAAGAGTTTTAATGGCTCAAACAGGAGACGTAAACCATCAAACTGACAAACTGGTTCTTATGAACCATTAACCACTAACTTCAGTCCTGAACAATCAGTCCATATAACTCAGCTGTTTGCCCACCTTCAGTGATCATAAGCAAAAAACCCCAAAACAATAAGAATAACAATATAAACTTACCTTGAGAAAGTCAAGTTTTAACTTTGCAGCATTATGTAGAGCAACGAGTACATTCTTGTGACCGATACACGTCTCCAGATACTGAACACACAGCTGTTCAAGACGAGACATGTGAAACTGGAAACAAATCAGTTTTATTTTAGTGACTTTACTAATAATGTATGATTAAATAGAATGTTAATGAGTAATATTATTGAAAAAAAATTCTTTAGTTCTAACACAATCATTGTCATAGAACACGTGATATTTAAATAACTACCAAACAATAAATAAGTCTAAATGGTGTAAATTGTAACTGAAACCCCAAATTAAAACAATTGCTAAAACAAAGGCAATGTACATGCTAAAAAATGAATTTGACATGGACAGCACTTGTTTTAAAGTCATGATAGCATAAATTCTAATCATTTTCTATGAATTCAAAACTATTTCCTCAAACATGCAATGATATATATGTATAACATGAGGTACCATGATATTTTATGTCATACTAAAAATATCTATTAATTGCCAGCATGTTGCTACCTTTACAGAACTAAACTGACCTGCAGAGAAAGTCTGTAGACATCCATCATTATCAGTATCACTTCATTACTGTTCGGATCCTGGCCTAAAAATGGAAATCAATTTTTTTAACGTTAACAAGAACTTTTTGTAGATATTACAAAACGTTCATAGAAATATGTAATTTAATTTGTAAACTTACCTAATGTATAATTTAGGTATTAAGAAATTAAGTACAGAAAAACTTGAGATGAGGCAAAAAACCAGAAAGAAAAAGGAATCTGATTCTTATTGTGATTTAGAACAGTATGCAGTCTTATGGAGCAACTTGTTTTGATTTATTGTTCCCCATTACAGGTTTACTATCCCACAAGCAATGTATTATATTTATATGGATAAGTGCAATGAAGTTAAAAATCAACTGTTCTTTATATGGAGATTAAACAGCAGAATGTTACTGTACTCAAATTTGGGCAATTTAAGGACAACTCTTTTTCTCACAAAACCCCCCCAAAACACCTCACATCTGGTTGAGTCGGGACATACAGTGGTGATAATCTATTAATATATTGCTTCTTCTGTCCTAATCCAAAATTTAACAAACTGAAAAGACCTTGGTAACTTTTAAGAGTTATGAAAAATATTTGAAAGTTAAGGGAGATAACTGGTGTTGCTCCAACATGCATAACTACAATAATACAAACCTACACAACACCACTCAGTGTAAAATACTCCCAAATCATGAAGCATATCCAGTGAAATCTGTCTAAACCTGGCCCTGAACCAACCAGAATCCTGTCAAAACCAGTCAAGTTCCATGGTCCCAAAATTTCTAAATTGTAAAATGCGACCCTCTAAACACCGGATCCTGTCTAAATTGGAATAAATATTAGGTCCCTGGTGTGATCCGGTTTAGACACGTTTCACTCTATAAATGAATATGCTATATCTTGTTTACCTTTCTTTGTTGGATGTATTCTATCAGTGTAGATATAGGAAAGAACCATTTCAAAGGCATGTGGATTGGCATCAGGAAGGGGGACGTCTAACTGATCCGAATCCTTGCCTGCATTCTGTTAAACATAACACAGAAAATAACGTGTGATGCAGGCATCAGAATAAGTGGAAAACGGTTGTTTGGGTAATCACAAAGTTACTACATGTCAAGAAAGTTGAGAACAGTACTTTGTCCTCCACAAAAGTTTTTAAACAAAAAGACCTCCACCTAAATGTTCCCCAATTCTGTGCTGTTTAAATATAAATTAGACACACAAGTATCATTACAACATGAACAGTAATGTGAATTAATAACAAATTATCAAATGGCTTTGTGAAGGAATAATAATGGGAATTGTAAATTTGACAAAATGTGTCAATTAGCCTAAAGGTTATCAGACCTGAAATTTATGTTAACTTATACATGACTTACCAGGCACTATGCATGTGATGGACTATACCAATCAGGTTTTCTTTTAATTTTAATGATAATTAACCTAAAATGGCCCAGATTAATCACCATCTATTTCTAGAGTATCAAGTATGTTAACAGGGCTTTGTCCAACCAATTTCCATGACTTTTAAGACATTTTCCATAATCTTTTCATAATATGATTTTTTAGGAGTTTTTTTACACTCATCAAGATAGGCAAATATTATTACAATGTTTTGACCTAAATTGCCACTTTTTTGTGTTGCTGTAAATGGTGAATTTACCTGTATCAATGTACTCCGTATTCGGTCTCTAAGCCATGCAGAACGTGCTGCTATAAGTGCTATGTGAGCTCGGATTACTATACCTTCCTGAAACAGAAATAAGTTGAACAGCATCTTTAAATTCATACAATATACTGTATGTATATAAAAACAAACATGTTATGTAAAATTACAATCTAAACCAAAATAATATTTAAATGAAACACATTTATCCATAAAATCAACTGTTTATGTAAAATAAATGCTAATAATTGGAGGTACTTTTTGTATAACTATTCACAAACAATGTTTATGTTCAAGAAACTGATACAACACAAATGCATACATGTGTGCCTGTGTGCGTACATGGCTGGCTGTCTGTGTGCCTGTATTTTTACTGGTGCTGCCTTCATATAATTTTTAGCAATCGAGAACCCTGATACAGAATTCTGGTCTTTACTGGCTGCATAACGTTTTGAAATTCTTAATATTAATTTTCAAAAATCATTTGCTATTACACTCACTTCTCCCACAAGGAAATTGACATCACAGAACTGTTTGCTTTCCAAAAGCTTTTCATAGTCATCATGAAGAGTACACTTTGGATAGCTGGAAAACTGAAATAACCAATCAGTAAAATATGTAACAATAATGTCCAGTTGTAGAAATGGAAGTCAAGAGCCAAATATGTCTACAGACGTTATGTATTTAACTTGCATGAGAAAAATTATAATACATAACATCAATTCATGACAGTAGCAATTAAGTTTTGAAATCTATTTAATACTCTTTGTTACTGTGATTTCATGGAAGATGTACAAACAATATTGGAGTTTTCCAAGCTGGAAAAAGAGTGCACTAAAATATGATGTCACACAGGCTTATCTTTTAGTTAGAACTTGAATTGTTCAAGTTTATCAAGATGAGAACTAGAACAAGAGACTTTATCATGACTTCACAGGGCTAAAATATTGAATATGATATCACACAGGTTTACCTTTCCATCACATCTTAATGTCCATATGGGTACAATTACTACTTTAACAGATATTTTGCAAGAACAGAAGTTTAAAATATGTCACTTTAAGTTAATTAATTTACCATAGAAAATTTCCACGAAGCAAATAAATCTATACAGCATCAATTTAAAACATAGATAATCAATTTGTAACTTGAGGAATTTGATACACCAGTCAAAATATCCAGTGTCTAGAACCCTGTATATGACTTACCTGAAATCTGAAAATTTCTCCGCTCCTCACATTATTGTCGACAGTTCCACCAAATATATAAATAGCGTCACTAACTACAGCGGCGGCATGGAATAGCCGACCAGCAGGTATTTGACTGTCAGATGACGAATCAATGATAGACCATGTCTGAGAGTCAAGGTCAAAACTACAGAAGTAAACAGAAATAGAAATGTTCGGAACATGTTTTAATTATAAGAAAACAGTATTACAAAAAAGAAGGGAAAAAGAAAGCATTTTAAAAGTTTAAAATTAAAAATTAAATAAATTCCTTGGGGTGATATACATGTATATCTCACCTTTAACATTCCTGTTTCAAAACCATGACCTCTGACACATTACTAGTAGTAAGTATTCTCTGAGAAACAGTGTTCAACCTTGCGTAAATAACAGACACAAAATCAAATTACTTACATTAGTCTGAGCTACCCAAATACAACTAAATGAGAAAAACGTTAAAAGCTTTCTCATTTTTAGAGACATTTAATCTGACTTCTCAACTTAATGCATGCCTGCTCCATCCAATGGACTGGTATAACCATCCAAACAGCCTATCAAATGGTAATAATCTTCCAATGTACCCTACATATTCTCTTCTTTTTCTTTCACTTCTCCCCACCCCGTTGCTTCCATATTTAAATAAATAATACTATTCTAAAGTATTGTTGTATGCCAAGGGTACTACATAGAATACAACCATTTCACTGGATGTTTGGACCAATCCATTACATGGCTACCATTTTTAACTAAGTAATACTGTTCCAAAGTATTGTTGAAAGTCAAGGATATACTATAACTGTAGAATATATCCACTTCATTAGCTACATTGTATTCAAATGTTTGAACCAGTCAATTAGCTGAGGTCTGGGTAATGTATGAAAAAAACCCACTGAGTTGAAGAATCAAAGCCTAGTCTTACCAGTACAGTTCGTTAGGCAGAGTCTGGCCCGTGGCTCCACCGAACACGTAGAGATGTCGGTCGAACGAAACCATGATGTGTCCGTATCTCTTCTCTGGAGGAGGCGGGGCTCCACGCAGAATGTGATCTGTTGAGATTCTCGACCATCTGAAATTTATACACATTCAACTTCAGGCCCTGTGCTTATAACTTCAAAACCTTTAATGAACAAAATCTACTCTATACAAATAGCATGTAATTCAAGTGTTGAGACTGATAAAGTCTTGAATCTTAACTTTAAAGTCTTTTTATCCTGCAACCAATTTCTACTGACCGATTATGTTGACTGATTAAGGAAAATGTATATACCAGCAGATTCCCATGCCTGAAACATTCATACAAATTACTTACTGATTTTCCTCAAAGTTGAACTCAAACAGATTGTTTGTGATTTTGGCTCCACTCTGACCGGAAAACACATACATCTTGTCTCGAGCCACAGCGAGTGCAAAGTTACAGCAGGTGGGTGGAATGTCGCCACTCTGAATCACCTGTTGATAAATTAAACACCGGTTTATTAACCACAGCCAGTGCAAAGTTACAGCAGGTAACTACTTCTTATTACTTGAGGAGAACTCAATGCTTTCTACTTATATGTAACTAATAAGACTGGTCAGGAATAAGATAACAGGTGATGTTATTATGCTGCATATTTTATAAGGAAATAAAGATGTTCTCAAAGTTTCCATGGCCATTCTATACACCCCTAAAATGTCATCCCATACATCTATGCAAGCTATAAACACTTGATATTTAACATACCTCTTCCCAATTTTTCCTCTCACCAATGAGAGATATTGTCCACATGTCATTTAGTCTAGCATTTCCATCATACCCAGCGAATATCCACAACTTCCCATCATACACTGCTGTGCCATGTGCCGCTCGAGCAACTGGTGTTCTGCAATTAGTTATTTGTAAATAATAATAAATAAACTTTGAGAGAAAAAAATTGAATTGACAGGTTATCTTTACAAAACAACTATTACTTACTATGTCATGCAGTTGTGTATTATCTGCTCAACAAACAAGATAGTGTATGCACATTAAAACTTGGCAATCCTTTCAGTGTATACATTGAGGAGTGGAGGAAGTGGTAATAATTATTCCAACTTGTACAGTTGTGAAAATGTTGACAATTTGAATGGATCTTCAGAAACAACCAACTACATGTATAAAGTTGAAAAAATAAGAAGATGTACCAACATTTTATCTTTTTAGTAACAATCAATTGCAATAAACAAAACACTTCTTAAAGGGACACGCCCTAGTTACGGCTAGTTGTTAACCATTACAGCGTTGTTTTTCGCTATTAAACCCATTTTTTCACAAATAAAATTGCACTTTACTTACATTTTATTATTTAGAATACACATTTCCATTCACCTGAAGTGCCTTTTGGTAATGCTGGTAATCCTGATGTTTGTAAAACCACGAAATGCATTTTTTTTATTTCTTAAATATCCTCGTGCACTCGAGAAAAAACTGTTAAGCAAGCGAGGTCCAATCTATTTTTAGAGGGAATCTTCCTGTGTAAACGTCAGACGTTGGTATACCACGTGACCATTATCATTTTGGTTCGGTTTGTTTTCTCGTGCACGGTTCGCGCAATCAACATCCGATTTGTTATCGTTTGCTTGTTGTTCATTTGTGAGATTTTTCTTCACAGTTCGTGAACATTTTCAGTAACAATAAAGTTCAGACAAGTAAGTGTCTCAATACAAAACGTTACAAACCCTTAAAACCAATAATTTTGCTACATCTTACGATATCTGGAGAAGAGATACAACCAGGACAGCACAATTGGAACATGTCCAGGAGAGGTGAAAGGAACACACCCCAAGTCTGTGCGCACTCTGTGGAATTTGTCATGACGTAGGCATTGTTGTGCTTCGAGCGACATCTACCGGTGACATCAGAATACTAACTTTCAAAATTATTTCAAGCAATTGGGACATGGGGATTCCCATGGTATTTATCGATATAAAACCTGCTTTTTCACTCCATTTAATAAAAACGTGTCACAGGTTTGTAGATTAACCAAATTATAATTTATTTTCGCTGGATAGAACTAGGGCATGCGGCTTTAAAACAAAACTAGCTTTCATATTATTGAAGTCATATATTCAATGTAATTTAGCTTGTATCCAGAATCTTCATATAATACAAAAATGTAACTAAAAGCCATTTACAAATATGTACAAGACTAATATCCATGCTTAAGGTCAAGGTCAAGGTGTTTTACGTGCACGTTCAGAGCAAGCTGTTGTAGCGCACGCCTGTCGTGGGCACAGGTGCCGGCCTTGGCCGGCCTCTCTGTCCAAGACAGGTATCCATGCTTATACTTTTATACATTTTATACCTGCAATCAAATTTCCACTTCAGATTCATCATAGTTGCATTATGTAATCTAGTGGGAAGACATTTTACAATACAGAGGTGTTATTAGAACTAAATTGGATAGATATATATATGGCAACACTGAATGTCAATACACAGCCTGTTATAACTATACATTTTATACCTGCAATCAAATTTCCACTCCACCCACTGTCCAGTATTGAACTTGTACTCAAAGAGATCATTCTTGTTTGTGAGGTTGCAGTTGGAGTGGATGTCACCTGTGTAACCACCTGGAAAATACAAACAGGACACGAATCAGTCACTATGCCTGTACCATGAACAGGTGGTTTTGAAACTGTTTAATGCATTCTACCACAAAGTTAGAAGCATCTCACCATCAGAACAGTGATACAGAAAATACTGGATTTTATTCATTCATTCATTCATTCATTCATTCATTCCTTTTAACTTATTTTCGAGCTTATATCCAATTAAGGTTCAAGCATGCTGTCCTGGGCACACATTCATCAGCTATCTGGGCTGTGTGTCCATGACAGTGGGCTAGTTGTTAGTGGTTAGTGAACTGCATTTTAATGTGACCAAGATTAAATATAGTTACTGTAGCTATAGGAATGGTGCATTATGGGATTGAAAATTTAACTGGATGCTTAAATATTACAAATATACTCATGGCAGCATCTTTAACATTAAGTAGCTAGATGTTATTCTAATATGGGCCCATTCAACAATTACGTAATGCAAAATATGGCATATTTTAGACATCCAACCCTCCTGACAATATAACACTTGTAATGCTAAGGCCACTCCCCCTTTAAAATAACATAATGCTCATCAATACATCACCACATTCTTTGCATGTCATAATGACATGGTTTGACCAATATTATTAGAATGAGAATTTCTGTTTGTGATTATACTGGTTTGGTTTCATAATAAATACTATATAAAAATTGATTGTTAAAAAACAAAATAGCAATGTCTGGCTGCATCTTATTCTAAAAATACAAATGAGACAATTGTTGTGACAAACATTTCGCTCCCTCGAAATGTTTCATAATGCATCTCATTTAAAGTTTTTAAAGTTTAAATATTATTATGATTTAATACATATTTAAAAAAAATAACTCTTTTACCCAAAAATGTTAAGAACACGAACAAGAAATTAAAAAATTAATTAGTACATTTACGGTATTACACTTACAGCCTTACAGGTTACATCATCATTTGTGGTTAGTGTACCTAAGTATCAAAGACAAATTTATATAAATCTTATAAATTAATATTTAATTTTTACTATAATGAGGAACACTGGTTTAGTACTTATTTAAAATCATTATAATGATGCAATAAACATTGTATTTCCATTTATCATAAGTAAAACCTCGTTACGGATATTGTGCGAGATATACCGGAATTATACCCATTTCCGTGAGTAACTTTATGTCAAACACAACATTTATTAATTGTACAAAAATAATCTCTTGAAGTGTACCCTTGTTACCAATATTTTACTGCACAAACATACAAAATTAACTGACACAAGTATGCTTATACAGCTAATTGGTATTTTTGTTGTCTTGCTGTGACATGTGATTTTAACATGCATCGTGTGTATTGCTGTCAACTCTGGGCCAGTCTGGCACTTCAGATTCATCATAGTTGCATTATGTAATCTAGTGGGAAGACATTTTACAAAACAGAGGTGTTATTAGAACTAAATTGGATAGATATATATATGGCAACACTGAATGTCAATACACAGCCTGTTATAACACTATTCAGAGAAGACACTGGATACAGAATCCAGAAACCTTTGAAGGGTCTTGAAAGGTAGGATGTTCCTGTGAGCTTCTCATAGAAGAACATAAATAAGACTAGTTTTGGGGTGCACTAAAAACTGCAATTCTGGACAAACCCAGATTATTTCCATTGACTATTTCCATGAGAATAAAAGTGACTAACCAAAGACAAACATGCTGGTCTCGTGAACCACAGCAGAATGGTGGTAACGTGGAGCGGGTGGCTTGCCAGTTGTAAATGCCCTGAAACAAAAGTACAACAAAACATTAACTCAATAAACTAGTGTAGTTTTAAAAGAAACCAATATGGCCCCATTGTATGAAGCGATCTTAGTGTTTAAGATCATCTCAAGACATGTGTGTAAGGAATTTATGCATTTACGGTGATCTTAACACTAATAAAAGTTATTAAAACAGAGCCAAGCACTAAACTTAAAATGGAATAAGATGAATGATACTTCTTTAACTATGAAATCTTGATTGTTATTAATTCCACCAATACTATTTGAAAATTCAGAAAAAGAAAGGTAAGAAATGTTTGTTTAACAATGCCTCAGCTTATTTTAAATGGCTACCTGAGAAAATTGTTATTTCTAGTTATTTCAACACTTGTGTGAGATGAAACCCGTTACCATGACATAGGCTACTGCTACTGAATAGCAGCAACGGAAAGCATGTACACTGACAGATCAAAATAAGAAGAAACAAAAATTAGGTCCATTAAAAAGGATTAGCCCGAAGTCCCATCCAGGCCTGTAGGAACCAGGAAAACAAGGGAGGGCCATGCCCCCCCCCCCCCTCCTCCACACTTCACATTACTATGGGTCTGCAGCCTGCCATTCCACCTCAAATAAGCACCTTAGCTCTGAGCTAAAACCTGTCCTGATTACTGTTGTTTCTTCTAAATTAAAACCCACAATTATTATTAGCATAAAGGCATAGTAACTGCTTGATGTAAAAGACAAATATCAGCTACATACATGTACATATGTTTTATGATGTTAAGAGAAGATCTTCAACCAAACAAAATTCTTACTGTCAAATCTGAATTCCTGCTACATATATATATATATGGTTGCTATGGAATTTTAAATTATTCTGGCATTATGTAACTGTATATTTATCAAACTAAACAAAAGATTTCACTCCCCAGTAAAAGCAGGCATGAACTAGCACTGTTCTACATTACCTTCCCCATGACTTGTCCTTGACATCAAACCTGAGAAGGTCATTGAGCATATTTTTTCTGAAAGACATAAATGAAACAATTTTTTTTTTACAGTCAATAATAATCGACAATTGACTATCCAGAGGAAGAATATTTATACTTGTGTATGTACTATTGTAGACTACCTGAATCAAATACATTGAACTAGAGTTCTGCAAAATACCCTTTCCAGCAAATACAATGAAGTTGTAAAAACATTTATTTTAATTTTTTTAAAAAGAGAAAAAAGAAGAAGACAGAAACAACAGAGCATATGTGATTTATTAAACTGGATTTTTTATAACTATACTGATCTTAAAAATTGTCACCCCCCTCCCTCCTTGAAATTTATGAATCCACAGAAGATTGACATCCTTGTACCACAGTTATTGTCTGATGAATGTAACTTAAATGAGTTTCCACTAGATATACACAAATTTTATTTAGTTTCAAATACTTAACACTCTTGAGTTAAAATTTATTTAGAAAGACTGAAATTATACATATAACTCACCCATTGTCACCACCAAAAACATAAAGGGCATCTTTGTATGCTACAACAGTATGCTTGCTGCGTCTGAAAGATAATAACAATTGATGTGTTATTTGAACAGCAATAACATTTTCAGATGGCATTCTTTTTCTGTTTTCAATTTTTTTTTAGTAAATGCTATTTTTTTTATTATTATTTTTTTGCATCCACTTTAAATAATTATCCTGTTAAATATGTAGTTGCCGACAGATTTCTTCCTGTATTAATGATTAATATGTGAATTTTTTTTATCAAGTATCTTGACAATGATTGATGTAATGCCTACTAATGGTATTTAGCATTCAAACATAGAATTGTTATTCAACTTATTGTATTAGAGCTGGAATCTTTAATTACCGTTTGGTAGGCAACGATTGCACAGAATTTTATATAGATTGGTCTCTGACAGTTAGAGAGCCTTTATAACTGTCCAAATGTCCATCTATACTGTCAGAGTACTCGGGCTAGCAAATGGATGTGATTTTCATGGACTTTCAACCAAGTCCAAATAAAGATTTCAGTAAGAAATGTCATGTGACTAACTATATGGAATTAACTGAAACAAAATCGGATAAAAATATACCTGGCACCAACAAATTCATCACATTCTGGCATTCGTCTCCATCTGTGCACTGTTTCGAATGGACCAAAATCCAATGTCAAACATTCCGTGCTTTCAGGCCAGTTGTGGTCAAATTCCATCCCAGGTGGCCGTGCAATGGCCATTGAGGCGGCTTTTGGGGCTCAGCTACAACAAGATCTTATGCTATTATTTACAAGATAAATATCTTTATAATCGGAAACAAAATAAAACAGTTGTCATAGTTTTCTGTCCAAACATTAAAAAAAAAATGACACGAACAAAATAAAAACAGGAAGTGGTGCACATGCAGAAGAAGCAAAAGTATTGATACTATCGAGACTATTTCTCAATTCTTAGCGTAACTTTATAAGAAACCAGTAGATAAATATTCAATGGCGCCGCCTCATTGCATCGTCTGCTTTTTTGTATCTGATAAGGCCGTTTTTATCTTTCCCCAATCAGTGACAGATTTAGTAATGTTCATAGTTCAAACAAAGATAAAGTAGCTTAGTTTGAAGATGGCTGCCCCTGTATTAGTTGTGTTTTCTGTAGTATGCATCATAACAATTGCATATTATTTAATTGTTTTGCTGAAAAATGTCAACAATTTCTTGAAAAAATCATCTGTTCTAAATCTTATTCCTCATGAGAAACCACACTGGTTGCTGGGACATATTCTCGATGTGAGTATTATGAAAAAAACTAATTTATACCTTTTTTGAGCTGGATATTTATCTTGATGAACTACCATACCCCTCGAGATGTAGTCCAGTGGTAAAGCGCTCGCTTGATGCACGGTCGGTTTGGGATTGATCCCCGTCAGTGGGCCCATTGGGCTATTTCTCACTCCAGCCAGTGGACCACGACTGGTACACTGTGGTATGTGCTATCCTGTCTATGGGATGGTGCATATAAAAGATCCCTTGCTGCTAATCGAAAAAGAGTAGCCCATGAAGTGACGACAGCGGGTTTCCTCCCTCAATATCTGTGTGGTCCTTAACCATATGTCCAATGCCATACAACCGTAAATAAAATGTGTTGAGTGCGTTGTTAAATAAACCATTTCTTTTACCCCCATCCCCTCCTTTCCTCCTAGTTATTGTCTGGTTCCCAAGGAACATTTTCTTCAGTATCGTGTAGGCCTAATGGCAAGATTCAGAGATCACTACACAATTTTAAAATACTAAACAGTAGTTGCTAATCAAATTTTACTTGACTAGAAATATCGCAAATCAAGATTTTGAAAACAATGTTCCCTGTTTCACCTGGTTCCCTGTTTCAGTCTGTTTTGGTGGATGCATTGATTTCGCACAACAGTATGTACATTCACAGTGTCTGCGCTTAACGTTTTTTGTGAGTTGCCATCCGGACAAGTGGTGACAGCACTTTCACTTGCCCAGATCTATTTTCACTTGCCCAAATAATATTTTCTAAAAAAACAACAATATTGCAACAGATTATAAGAGAAAACATTTATTTTGAGTATTTTCCTGCACTCAACCAACCCACTCTTTAAATAAATAACAGACATGCCACTGTGACTCCCCACTGTCACTGTCAATACATTTGTGGTATTCCCGATTATATAATTTCCAACAAACAAAGATGCTTGCGTTCACCAAACGTTGAGCACTGGTATAACCGACACAACCCCTTCCTCCCCCCCACCCCATCTCAATGAAATAATAATAATTTAAAAAAACCCTAAAATATAATGTTCAGTGAATACGATCTATGACGTGTACACATAACCAGGGCTGAATCTTGTCGACATGAATTTGTGCCCAATTTTACATGCCACTTAACTTACCGTACACCTATTCTTATATTGAGCATATGTTTATACGTAAAAGCAGACCTACACTTTTTCATGGTGCAAAGAAGGCTACATAGCTGTACTTTTATTTATTTATTAATTATTTATTTAATTTTTTAAAAATTTAAATCGGTCGCCAGGCCTTACTGTGGGTTTTCAGTCGCCCGTTGTCATTTTCAGTCACCAGGGGCGATCGGGCGACCGTTAAGTTCGAACCCTGCATTCAGGCCATAAAATTTGGCACGGACGATTTTGTCGTTTGTCTGTCGGTTATGCAAAACCAATATCAACATAAACGACCAATCATTTGTGCAAAAGCTGTAATCGTTCGTCAGAAAATTTAAAAAGACGTGTTGGCTATTTATTTATTTTTCACTGTTTTTGGATGAAAATAATAAGATAACGGGCCTACATTGCCAATTGCTGGTTATTTTGGCCGATATAGGATTCGCATAATTTCAGTGCTTTCTGTTCAGATCCGGAAGCATTAAACTCACTGCTTCCAGGAAATCCCTGTCTATTATTATTTCATTTCATATCATTTCATTGTTTGGCACCAATAAGTACTCCCCTGTAAAAGAACCGATGGGGTTGTGCATTGTAATGTAAACGGACAGTTTTCAAAAACCATTGTATTTATGATAGGACATTTGATGGAGAAAAGCTACGAAATTCGTTCATATTGCATTCACGTTTAATTACTGTGATCCATACAAATTTGTATTTGTATCTGAACTACTGAAGAAAATTGTTTGTGTAAACACTAAAACCACATGAACGACATATCGGTTGTCTCAAAAATTCAAATTGTATGCCCTGACATTGGAAGATGTTTTACATTGTTGACTTTTGCGTGGGTAATATAAACATCGATCATTCATCACATTCATAGAATTGTTTGTAAAACTTATGTAAAACAAGCAAGAAAGTCCAGATTGAACTATGCCCACTCATAAACATAACATGTTTCTCAATATCGGATTTCTATGATTTTTAAAGACTATCACTTGAAAGAACATTTCATGTTATTCAGGGCTCGACCTTAGTGGTAGCCCAGGGTATTTTGGATACCAAATGTTTGCTTGGTCCACCAGATGTCTCAACCTGGTAGTCCACTGGGTTACTATATATTTGTTTTACATGTCCAGTTACTCCGCAATCAACATAAACAGGTGTATATTTCACGTTATATTTCTCATGATTTAAAAAAAAACCCTAAAACATGTTTAAATAAAAATAAATGATTTTAATATTTTCTCTCATTTTGTTGTTAGTGTATTAAAATTATGGGGCTAATAATTTTTACTGGGGGCTACCAGATTTTATAACCTGGTTGCTTGGTTGGCTACCACTGAAAAAAGTTAAGGTCAAGGCCTGTTATTATTATTTTTTTGTCATCAGCTGTACTGCTATCTGGTTATTTAAGTCACATGATTGTCATAGCATCTGCGGGAGAAACTCTTCAGAGATAGTTCAGGTAACATTTTGTTCAGTATCGCGTCGCGATTCACTACACAGGTTTCAGAGATTGCTAAGCAATTTTAAAACATAAAATTACTTTTGAAAACAAAATGTTCCCAGTAGTTGCCAAATATATTATCATTGTATAATATGTTTGTTTGAAAAGTGAACCGATGAATTGATATGTAACTATAATGAATACAGTGTAATATTACTAAAACTTATTAACATATTACCCGGTATTAAGTTTTAAACCCACACCAACTCTAATATAAAATTTTACCAAAAAACCCTTTCTATAGACATTACCTGTCCTCAAACAAGTGCACCTCCCCCCCACGCAAGTGGTCTGGTCCGAACATCCCAACAGCCAATGGGATGGCCTAAATTCTTCTACTGCATACTGCTCTCTAGTTCCGGTCACATGACTGTAACTTCCTTCTTTTTCTCTTCGCTAAAGGGTCTGGACGTCTTTTGTTTGGCTCTGTTTGGAGTCAACTTTTTTTTTTTATAAGACCTTTGGTTTTGTATTCGTGTTTGGGTGAAATGTTTTCACCTTAAATTTCGTTAGCTTCGTTAGCTTTCGTATGTTTCTTTTCGCGTATTCGCTTGACTTTTTAAGCGTTTATTTACATGAAATGTTGTTATATTGCCGGTTGTCGTGTCGGACGCCATTTGCAAAATGGCGTCTGTATTGACTGGCTTTGTGTTGGGTGGAATGTTTATTTTTCACCTTATTCGTTAGCTTTCGTTAGCTTTCGTATGTTTCGCGTATTTCGCTTGACTTGCCAAGTGTTAATTACATGAAATGTTGTTATATTGCCGGTTGTTGTGTCGGACGCCATTTGCAAAATGGCGTCTTTGTTGACCGGCTTTGTGTTTGTGTCATGGATTCTTTTCTTTCTCTTTCACAGATTGAAAACTTATTATCATGTCAGATGTTAATGTTCAGCGACAGGTACGAGCGTGCCTACGCTGTAAGAAGTTCACTGCAGGCGGCGACCCTCATGAATTATGTCCGGGTTGCCGTGTTCCTTGTAGCCTCTCTTCGAGATGCGACCTGTGTTCGGGCCTGTCTACTGTCGAGTTCGCGGCTTACTTGAAGGTGCTGTCGGCGAGAGCCAAGAAAGTGGAATCTTCGCCGTCAATTGCGGACTCCATAGCAGATGTATTACGTTCGATGCTACCTACTATGCTGAAAGAGACTATGGCGTCAATGGCGGCCTTACCAGAACCGGCGGGTTTGGGACCAGGTCCGGTTCAAGTCCCCTCTTCGGGGGGTGCGGCTCCAGGACGCAAGACTTCAGATGACAGGCCTGCAGTTCCTACGCAGCCCTCTGACAAGCCGACTCAATCAGTTAGACGTTCCACGGCCTCCAAGGATCACCGATCTTCAAAGTCATCTTCGGCGCAGCGGAGCCGGGACCGGAGCCGGGCTCGTAGCCGTTCCCCATGACCTGCACGTCTCCCTACGGGTTCCGTGGATCGGCAGCGCAGACCTTCTATTGAGGCTTCAGAGGGTTCTCGACGGGACCGTCCACGGTCCGGTTCACCAGTGAATTCTGTTTCGGCGGATCGATTAGCCTGTGCTCGAGTGCTTCGAGACTTTGAGATGCAGCGCCTACAGCGGTTTCCGTCATTGATGAGACTGAATCTCCTGACCATATGAATATGAGGGATTGCTTGGCGGCAGTCTATGACATGTTGCCGTCCTTGCCACATCCACCAACGCCGTCCAAGAAGGGACCTACACCGATGATAGCGACTGATGTCCCTCCGGAAGATGTGATGATCCGTTCCTTGGCAGCCGGTACACTCGTATCCGAGGTGGCGACGGATTTAGACCGCACTTTTAAAGACACAGCGTCTTTCGTCGCCTTCCCGACTTGGGGTCACCGTATGTATCCGGTGTTTGACATGGCCTTTACAGATGTAGCTCCGTCTTTGGATGAAGATGTTCACCGTCTTGGGAAGTCGTCAACCGTGGATTTGACGGACAAACAAGTACAAGCCATGGATACTGCCCAGAGACGTTGCTTGTTTGTGTTATCTTACTTGGACATTTTCCTTGTGGCGATGGCCACCCAGGCAAAAGATGCACGGTGCTACGCGCTGTTTCAGCAATCGGCGCAGATGCTAGCTTTCCTGACGTCTTCGGTGACTTCGATGTCCTCGATGTTAATGCAATACCGTCGCCAGGCTTATTTAAAGAAATCCACTTTGGATTTCCAGCATAAGAAGGAGCTGTTAGCTCAACCGTGGTCCGCAACGAAGCTGTTTGCAGGCAAAGTTTCTGAGGTGGTGAAGGCCAATGATAAGGACCAACAGTCGACAGCAACTGTCAAAGCGTTGCAACTTATTTCGACGTTGGAATCTACGAAGCGGAAGTCTACATTCACACCACAACCACCATCTAAGCGCTGGAGAGGTTCCTTTCGAGGTCAACCTTCTCGAAGGTTTCCGGTCAGACGACCATCCGGTCCGCCAGCTCGGACCCAGGGGAAGCCTGGTCGACGTTGACGCCAGCCAACAGATCGTGGACTGCTCAGATTGCTTCAACCTACGCCCGCCCCTGATTTTGAACCAGAACAACGATTCGGTTTTGACGCTTCCGGTGTGTACCACACCGGTCGGAAGATCCATGGTCGGAAGTCGACTTCGCCGTTATTGGCGAAACTGGCAGACACTTTGCCAAGATCCGTTTGTCACGTCGATCTTGAAGACAGGGTATCGTCTGCAATTGTCTGCCATCCCTCCATTGACCACTTCACCTCGAGAACCGCGGCATTCCGTTGCGCAAGTCAAGGTTCTACAGGAGTCCGTCAACAAGCTGGTGGAGAAGGGAGCCGTTCGCAGCATTTCGGAAGTACACTTAACACCCGGATTTTACTCGGACATCTTTCTCGTACCAAAGAAAGATTCTCCAGAGCTGCGAATGATTCACAACTTGGCGGTCTTCAACGACCACTACCTGTCTCCTCCTCCGACCTTCAAGATGTTAACGTTGCGAGATGTCATAGCCGTGATCAGACCGGGGGATTGGCTTGCCTCGCTAGATCTCAAGGACGCCTACCTGCACGTTCCGATGCATGCCGATTTCCATCACTACCTGCGGTTTGTGCTACAGGGTCGGCATTACGAATGGACAGTCCTGCCCTTTGGGATATCCATAGCGCCATGGCTGTTCACCAGAATCACGACTCCGATGTCACGCTTCCTGCATCGCAGAGGTATATCCTTTTACCCATACCTCGACGATTGCCTGATGAGGTGTCACAGCAAGACAGGGCTGACTGCACATGTTGCCTTCATCATGGACTTTCTCAAGCAGCTGGGTTGGATTATCAACATCGAGAAATCTCGACTGGCTCCCACGCAGTCTCTACAGTTCATAGGCGCTTGGCTTCGACCCGACCTGGGCCTCGTTCAAGTTCCTTTAGACCGTTGGGAGAAGATCCAGACCATGATTGTCATAGCCCTCACCGCTCCAATGACCTTCCGCGGTTGGCAGAGTCTCCTGGGTCTCCTCACGTCTGCCCAGGATTTGACACTCAGAGGTCGTCTCCAGTTGCGGCGATTGCAGATGTTTCTCAACCCGTTTGTTCGTTTCAACAATCCGGACTTGATCATCTCACTCCCGGACGATCTACGCTCCAGCCTGCAGTGGTGGCAGCTCCGATCGAACGTCTTAGAAGGTGTCTCTATGCGGGCCTTCATAGCCACTCATCACCTATTCGTCGACGCGTCACTGGAAGGTTGGGGAGCCCATCTAAGCAACCAGACTACTTCAGGGCTGTGGTCTCCCGGCGAACTCGGACTCCACATCAACCTGTTAGAGTTGTTGGCAGTCTACTACGCTATCCTTCATTGGCGACAGATGTTGACGGAAGCCTCTCTCATGGTGGCCACAGACAGTACGACCGCGGCGGCTTACATCAATCGTCAGGGCGGAACTCACTCCAGCAGTCTGCTGCAGTTGACTTATCGTCTCTACAAGCTGGTCGACGAAATTCCATTGCAACTTCGGGCTCGTCATATTCCAGGGGTTTCCAATGTACTAGCCGACACATTGTCCCGGCCGTCGTCTCCACAGCCGACGGAGTGGATGCTCCATCCGGAAGCGTTTCGATGGGTGTGCGACAGACTTTGGACACCAAACATCGATCTTTTCGCCACACGATTCAACCATCAGCTGAGGGTTTACGTGTCTCCGGTGCCGGATCCCGAAGCTCTGGATCTCGACGCATTGGCCATCAGCTGGGAACAGATGGACGCGTACGCTTTTCCTCCACCAATCCTCCTTCCAAGGGTGCTTCAGAGGTTTCAGCTGTACCATTGTCGCCTGTTGCTCATTGCTCCGATGTGGCCATCCAGGATGTGGTATCCAGATCTAATACGTCTTGCCGATCCACATCCTTTACCGCTGCCAGACTGGGATCATCTGTTGCTGCATCCCACGTCAAGACTATACCATCCACGTCCGCAGTTGTTCCAACTGCACGCGTGGACTTTATCTCCAAGAGTTTGAGGAAGAAAGGTTTTTCTTCACAGTCTACAGCGGCCATTTTGAAAGCGCACAGATCATCTACTACTGCGGCTTACAACGTCAGATGGCTTTGCTTTCACCGATGGTGTTTTGGGAAAAAACTCAAACCTCAGACGATCCAGATACCTCGTCTTGCTGATTTTTTGCTGTATCTGCGGACCACTTTACGATTGAAGGGGTCTACCATCGCTGGGTACGTTTCGGTCATTGCTACTGTTCGTGATGTCACTACTGGAACGAAGTTATCGGGTATTCCTGAGATCCATAAGATGATCAAAGGGTTTCGCCTTGAAGATCAAGTACACCGGTTTCGGCCACCAAGATGGGACCTGAATTTGGTGTTACGAGCGTTATCGACCGCACCTTATGAGCCGATCGAGTCCTCTTCCCTGCAAGATTTGACACGGAAGACGGTGTTTTTACTCGGTTTCGCCACGGCTGCTCGTGTCTCAGAACTTCATGCTCTTGATGTAGATTTGGTACGTTTTCACCGAGATCGGCGTGCAGTCAACTTGGGGTTACTCATGAACTTTATTGCAAAGAATCAGTTACCAGACCAAGCGCCTCGCTCGTATGTTGTGCAGGCCCTCTCCTCTATCGTTGGTCCGGCGGACGTTGAGGACTTGGCGTTGTGCCCTGTTAGAGCCCTGCACCAGTACATCGAGAGGACCAGATCTTTTCGACAACATCGTAAAAGACTTTTCCTCTCCTGTAACCAGAGTCGGTTGAGGGATATTACCAAGAACACGGTGGCCACCTGGATCCGGTCTTCTATCCTGACCGCCTATCAGAAGGAGGGTTTACCTGCTCCGTCTGCTTCCAATCCGCATGAACTCCGTGCCTTGGCTGCCACGATGTCCCTGCATTGCAACACATCCATTCAGCACATCATCACTGGCTGTTTCTGGGCGACGGACTCCATCTTCGCCAACTATTATCTGAGGGATGTCTCCACAGAAGACGTTGAGGGGTTCCATCATCTGGGTCCGGTTGTTGCTGCACAGACTCTGTTGAATACAAGCCGTCCTCGTCGCCGTTGATGTCTGTCTGATTCTGGGCTGCATACCGAGATGTCCACCGAATCGACAGGTGAGGATTGCTTAGACTTTTGTTCTTTTGCACAGTTCACGCACTGGTGCCGGAACTTTTGTCTCGATAACCTTTACCCTGCACTGCATGTGGTTATTGGTTGTCGTTATTGAACTAACAGATCTTTGGTGTACTAGACAGAAAACATTCGGGGGTCTTGTTTTGTTCAATGTTCTGACGGATGCACCTCATTAGGTTGTCGCTTGTTATTGAAAAACTATAACACTTCAATACGTGAGGGTTACCTAACACCTGCATCCCTGGTGGCTACGTCTTCCCACCCTGTCAGAACCAGCATGAGATGTGGCTTCCGCCTCCTGGTCCATGTGTTCTAGGAGCCGTACCTGCCACTGCTGACGGATGCCACCATTCTGGTTGTTGTTACTAACATCACCTGCATTGGTCTGTGACGGGCATCCCTAGGAGGAGGGTTTACCAAGGTTGGCCTTATTCTTCCACTAGTCAGCCTCTTTCCGGTTGGGGAGTTATCACAAGCATCTACGGATCTCGGCACCCACCACCATCTGTTGAATGCTGCACTTGTTTGAGGACAGGTAATGTCTATAGAAATGGAGAAAACTTGAGTGTTTTCTCTTTTATAGATACATTACCTGTCCTCAAACAAGTGCACCTCCCCCCCACGCAAGTGGTCTGGTCCGAACATCCCAACAGCCAATGGGATGGCCTAAATTCTTCTACTGCATACTGCTCTCTAGTTCCGGTCACATGACTGTAACTTCCTTCTTTTTCCATGAGCGCATCGCACGGAGAACAGGAAGCGGGGAGGCCCGGGCGGGATGAATCTTGAGGACAGGTAATGTATCTATAAAAGAGAAAACACTCAAGTTTTCTCCAATCTGTGTAAATAAATTGTTTTCTTAATAAATGACCATTAAATTGCATACAGTAGGTTAAATCTCCTGTTTCATCCGGATATTAAAAATCAGATAAATCTATACAGTTTCATGGTAATTTAAGAAATCTTTTTTATTTAATCTGGAATTTAAGACACAAAAATATTAATAAAAAAATGTAAGAGTATATAGAATTATTTGGTTCCCTTTTGACACAAATGGACTGGTATAGTGTTGGTGTTATAATAGTTTTATGTATAATTTATACCTTTGATGTTTTAGTATCCAGGACCCAACGATGCTGGCTTGAAATTTCAGCGTGAA
The DNA here is from genome assembly GCF_016097555.1 of Gigantopelta aegis. Lineage (NCBI taxonomy): Eukaryota > Metazoa > Mollusca > Gastropoda > Neomphalida > Peltospiridae > Gigantopelta > Gigantopelta aegis. The sequence goes on along the minus strand of NC_054701.1, from coordinate 24,286,196 downwards.
ATGGTAGCAGTCTATCCGTACATCTCACTGTATTGGCTTGGCTATGTTCCACTTGTTATGGTCAGTCATCCAAGCACAGTGAAAGCTATTCTAAAAACATCAGGTGATTATTTTACTAGTATTCAGATTACAGCATGTTATACAAAAATCCACACCTTTCACATAAAGTATTTGTAGTTTGTAGGCTATAACGTTTTTACTGTGTTATATTTTATTTATTAACAAAATAGAAAAAGACATATTGATGGGTGTGAATATGGTTCCAACTTGACATGAAAAATAATTGAGGAAAGTGATTTATTGCTAAAGGGTGTATACTACCAAATCAAATCCCATAGACGACAATAGTAACATATGCGGCTAAAACTCCTACCTGCAACGTATCAACCGACATAAACGCCACGGATATAAATACTACCACCCCTTACACTTAAAGTGAATCAGAAAAAAATGGGGGTCAAGCTGCTTGTTTCTGAGATAACAGGTAGCGTCTATATGACTACCCTAGTTTTGCACAAAATTCGAGTACTTTTTTTTACAGGTACCCCATACATGTTTCAAGCACAAGGCTACTTGACACACTGGTACTAGATGAAATAAAATTGCACATTTATTTTACCCAGATGAAACTATTATTTTTTACAACAAACACACTCACATTTATAACCAATCACAGGACTTGTGGTGTTCACGTCTCTATCAAAAGTTGGGTGCACCTCGAACTTTGACCCAGCCGGAAGTTATTTGGTATAGTACTACCTATACTGATAACATACATTTTTCAAAAAGTGTCCAGCTATGTGTCTTTATGACAACCAGGATCTGGTGTATTCTGACATAAACTGACAACCTCACTGAAACTGTTGTTTCTACAGCGCAACCTAATATAATGTACACCTCAAAAAGCATATATATTGCATATAGTTTTGTACAAATGCAATATGTCATATTAAACAACAAAATGTTTTAAAATAAAACTCCTGAAGATATTTACTTTCAGTTGGGTGTGTGTACTCGGGTATATATGTAAAGACAACAAAGATAGTCAGAGTAACTCTACCCCTTTAAAGAATTCCATTAAAACACATGCACTTGATTGACCCCTAGATTATGAAGACCTTAACAAGCACATCAAAGAAATATCAGTATTAAAAAAATACACTGTCTGAGGAAGGAAACACAAACATGACTGTACCTGTATGAAGTAATGACTTAATATCCTGAACATTAGTGTTGGGAGGAAATCCTGTATGCTGGGTGTGGGTGTCTTCAAGTTACCAGGTGTGGGAATTTCAAATCCATCGGCTATGCTGATTTTCATAATGAACCATCAAAACTATTGGCAGCCACCAATATTCCTGACTATATTTTATTTATAGCCTACTGTAGTTGGAGGTTTTAATAGGTGTGATATCTGGAATAATCATGCAGCTTTAACACATTTATTTTTGATTAATTACTGAAAAAAACTATTTTTAAATGACAAAATTACCCGAACATCTATTTTCTTGCATTATTTTCTAATCCAGATGAATACAATATGTACATTAGATGTATTCTTACAATCTGTAATCCAGCATTTTATTTAGCTAGTAACATTAGGTAATACAGCTTTAACAATAAAATAAATTATCAACTTAATCCAAGGCAGATAATCAAATCTGAAAAAATTGGTTCTGAATCTAGTATAAACTCAAAATGCTTTTCATGAGAGCTAACTATGTGATTATTAAGAAACAAAAATTATCTGGAGATCTAAGTATATGTTTAACAACCTTATTGTTATGTACAAATAAGAACAGAAGGCACAATAGTGACAACAAATTTAATTATGTTTTTGGTAAAGTTTTTCTTCAAATTTAGTTTAAATTTTGCATAAAACTACAAATTTGTCTAAAATATAACTTAGCACCTTATAAATATGTCAAAATGACAATAAAAATCAACTTCTTTACAAATTTGAGTTTTCAGAATTTCATACATAAAAAATTAACAATGTTAATGGAAACTAAAGACATTAACCCACTATTGGCACATGCTATTTTTAATATAAAAATAAATTGCTATTAAAATCTTAGTTCAGATTGCCTATATATAATGCCATCTTTAAGAGCAGTTGTATATGGCAAGTCAAATACCATGTAAAAAGAAATTATTGAAATCTTTACAGTATGAATTATAGGCCAAAACCAACTTTTCTTCAGTGCTAACTTTGATTCAAACTCCATTCAGAGCCATGTACAGAGATTATTGTCAAGGTCAAGGTTATTGTGAACTTGCATGATCGAGTGATGGCTAATTACTCAACCAGTATAGTTTAATTAAATAAAATGCCAAAATCATAATATTTTTTATTATGCACTGAATATGTGCTATAGGGTGTATACTACCAAATCAAATCCCATAGACGACAATAGTAACATATGCGGCTAAAACTCCTACCTGCAACGTATCAACCGACATAAACGCCACGGATATAAATACTACCACCTCTTACACTTAAAGTGAATCAGAAAAAAATGGGGGTCAAGCTGCTCGTTTCTGAGATAACGGGTAGCGTCTATGACTACCCTAGTTTCGCACAAAATTCGAGTACTTTTTTTTACAGGTACCCCATACATGTTTCAAGCACAAGGCTACTTGACACACTGGTACTAGATGAAATAAAATTGCACATTTATTTTACCCAGATGAAACTATTATTTTTTACAACAAACACACTCACATTTATAACCAATCACAGGACTTGTGGTGTTCACGTCTCTATCAAAAGTTGGGTGCACCTCGAACTTTGACCCAGCCGGAAGTTATTTGGTATAGTACTACCTATAAATACCAACATATTGATGCCATATAAATTCACATGCCAAGGGCAGCTAAAAATTACTCTCCTGGAATAAGTATCAGGGGAGTGATGGGGAGCAGGAGTGACAGCACTCCTTAAACAGTGATAATTGTTGCATTCATTGGAATACAGAGAATATTAGTATAATTACAATTATGTACATGCTTAAAGATGGCTTTATTTGAGACTGTTCCACCAACAATTAATATTTTCTCAATTGATGCTAAATTATAACACAAATATTTTCCCAATTATGAGTGATGGCAGTGATAATGAAAGTATGTCCGACTATATGTATATACTCGTATATTTTTTATTGCAGAGCCAAAAGGAAATGTTTATAATTTAATCCGACCATGGGTTGGAGACGGATTGCTGGTTAGCAAGGGAGACAAGTGGGCAAGAAACCGTCGCCTTCTGACACCAGCTTTTCATTTTGACATTCTGAGACCATACATTAATATCAAGAACAAAGCTGCGGATGTATTTGTGGTATGATATGAGTATAGTTGTACATGTGAAACAGCTATCGGGTGTTGAATTTTTTGGGGAAAAAATGAGGATTCCACCATAATCGTAAAATTGTTTAATATAGATAATTTGGGATTTTATCTTTATAATCTTATGCTTCTGACCCAAAATGTTGTATTCATGGAAGCATGAAATCCTACTAACTTCGCAGCCTGGCTAGTGCTTATCTCTGGAAATGTTTGAACATGTTAAAACATGAAAAGAAAAGGGAATTTACTTACCTTAATAGATAATGTTCTCACTTAGTGAAGAATGATTCTGAATACAAGGTTATTGGGGAGTACTTTTGTGAACACCTGAAAACATTACTGTTTTGACAGTGATTCTTGAGTGCCATCACTACTTCCTCTCTCTCACTCTCTATATATATCCACTGCGCTCTGCCTGGTGCAGTTTTAGATTTATCCAACCAGTCTTAAAGTGGCAGTCATATATGTGACTTTTAGATGTAGTGTCCTGGGGAGTGGCAGATAAAGCACCTGACAGCAATTTGGGGAAACAATCACAGCCTTGCCAAAATAATCTTTCGACTGCCTTTTGTAGAGATATGATTTTGATGATGATAACAGTTTTGTTGTTCAGATTTTAGATGGCCAGTTTTTCAGTGTCTACCATTTTCAGGCAATAATTTGGGAGTGCAATTATTAACTCAGATGATGAAATGATCTTTACTTTAAATGCAGCATATTATAGTTAATGGTGGCACGTTTTGCTCTTTTTTAACAGTTCCTTAGCTGGCTCCCATTTGTAGCAGGGTATTTTGTAAATTTACAAAGTGTTGGTTCTGATGGACAGTCTGAGTCACTCATGTTAAAGGCTGATCAATCAAATACTGCGTGAAACTGTTCACACTTAAAGTGATTTTTACTGGCTAATAATTAGTCAGAAGCCAATTGACAATTTAGCGAAAACAGGGGTCTGTTGGGCAAGTACAATTGGGCAAGTACAAGTTTTACTGATTTTTACACTTAATGTTAAACCATATAAGTCGTTTATTGGTAGTACCTTCGAGTGTTTGTTGGCACTGAACAGTGGACAGGCCTGATATGCTGTATTACTATTAGTATTAGCAGCTCTAAAATACAAACCATGATTATAAAATATTTTTATTTAAAAAAACCATGAGATTATTGTAGAGTTGCACGAGAGCGTGATCTTTGTTATAAATGTGTGAGTCTCGGCCAAATGCATGAGAGTTGAAAGGTATGTGGTTGGGATGGGGAAAAAACCCCAATCAGAGAATGGGTCCACTGAGTTGGTTCGATCCTGTGATGTAAGCATCCCAAGCAAGCAATCTACTGACTGAGCTAAAACCTGATCCTAGAAGGGTGAGGAGGCAATTGTTATAGACTCAGTCATTGTAGAGTTTTGTCAAAGGTGAAATTGCAAGTCAGTCTGTATGCAAATGTAAGTGATGGCAGATATTACACTGGTGTAGGAAGCGGGGATGGGGGTGCATGTGCTCCCCACTTTTCAGATATTTTGCTTTATATTTGCTTTATAATAGTGTAAAAGTGTGTAAATATAAAAGTGTGCCCTCCGCCCACTTTTTGGCACCTTCCTACGCTCGTGTATTAGGTGGATAAAAGCTTTCTGACAACCTACAAATAACAATAATGTTTTGTTTCCAAAGGCTGTGGTATATAAAATAAAACAGATCCCCTTGCAGTAAAAAGCACAATCCTGTTTTCATAGCCATGTTTTCAGTTAATAAAGCATGTTTATGTTAATGATTAAAATTATCTAATTATTAATTATACTTTCTAGCTAAGAATTTCAATATCTACAGCCTAATAGTAAATAATAGAAAACCCCTTTAGTTGATAGGTGTTAAAATATCTATGAATTCGGCAATGTCTTTTTTAACTGAAATATATTGTCTATATGACATCAGTTTTCATTTCTTACACTAATGGACTAACCTCAGAAAGATCAATATTCTCAGTTGCATGAACAGGTCAAGGTGCATGAACGGTAGCTAACCCTGAGCTTGAATGTTTTATACCCATACGCCAACACCCATCCTTTTAGAAAATAATTATATTAATCTTTGGTATATTTTTTAGTATATATACTAAAAAAAAAAAAAAACTTCCGATTTGTACATATAGTATTTGTTGTGTTAAAGAATTCATTGTGTAATGAAATTATATAGGTAGTATTAGCCTTGAGTTGTATTGTCAGGATTCATGAATTTTATCGATTATTTTTGCACTGTTAATCATCGACAACGTGAAATTCAATTTGCACGTGCATGCATGGTTCGACATGTCCTGTGTAGTATTCGGTCAATTTGTTTTACTTGTTTTACTGACATTGTTGTCAAGTGAACGAAAACGCTTCAAAATTTGCTGACTGTTGTGCGATGACATTCTCGCTCATCACGTCATTCCTCTGTTCCATAACAACGCCAACATCTCGATTTTTCAGCATGATAATGCCACCTCTCATACAGCTAGAGACTGTAAATTTTCTTAGGACAAATAACATTGATTTCATTGATGACTGGCCCACTAAAAGTCCTGATCTCAACCCCATCGAGCATGTCTGAGATAGTCTGGGCAGATGATTGAGGCGTCATCCCAACCCACCTGCTAACGTCAACGAACTTCGTCAATCGCTTATTCAGGAATGGAACAATATTCCACAGGCAGAAATCAACACTTTAGTCAATTCTATGCGCCTGCGATGCACTGCAGTGGTCAATTCAAGAGGTGGTCATACCCGTTATTAAGTGGGTGTTTGGTTTTTTTAACCCCTACCACACTTGGTCAAAATTTCTCCCAGTTTCTGTGGACCTATGGCCATGATTTTTGCACCAAACGATGCATCATGGAACACTCTTTAAACGCATATATAACAATTATTCCCCCGGTTTGTTTTCATCAAGTTATGTTCAAGCAAAGTTAGCGGAAGTTTCTTATTTTGTTCAGTATATATATATTGTGTACTAGATGAAATTTTCTCTCATTATTTAGAGTAATATGAAGAGGTTTGCTGACAGGAATGAGTATTTTGAAGTGTTCGCTGAAGTCAGTATGTTCACACTGGATGTCATACTAAAGTGTGCTTTCTCCTATGACATTGACTGCCAAAATCTTAAGTATGTTTATGTTTGTCTTATTGCACCCACAGCTTAGTACTGCAATAGGCTCTGTTTAAACTCTTCAGTGTTTCGAATCCTATTTAAAGATTACTTGAATTCACATTTACCACAGCATACATGACTAATGCAATGATCACAGTAATATTTATAATAGTTTTGACAATTGATTAAGTTTAGCTAACCATTTTTTTTATAGTTAGATCTTTCATGTTACTAGGTGAATATTGTGTGCTTGTTCAGTGTTAAGAAGCAAACATAGATTAAAACAACAGACACATAATGCACATGCACTTACAGTATTAGTGGATTTTGGGGGTGGGGGGTTTATTGGCACGATGAACAAGAATATATATTAAGAAATCAAATTTGGTAAGGACGCTTTTATTGTACATGTTTACACTTTTGAATTATGAACATTTAATTATGTTTTTTGTTTATTTAATAATCTGTTTGTATTTTAGAGAAAAACATCCGTATGTTGTTGCTGTGACTGCACTTGCAGATTTATCATTAGACAGATTCTTGTGAGTACTTACACTTTGTGGTTTATTTTATACTTAGTATTCGTACAAGTTGATAATAGCTATTTTAGAACATGATCAACATTTTATTAGCCTGAAACATAACTGATTTGTTATTAGTGAGATTAGTGATTTTCATTTTATTTTATTTTAATTCTTTGTTATTCTTTTGGATCTCAAATATATTTTGAAGGGGTCAAAATTGGCTGAAATTCGGTCCAGCAGGCTACAAATCTTTCCTGATATTTGGTCTGGCAAGCTACAAATCTTTCCTGATATTTGGTCCGGCAAGCTACAAATCTTTCCTGATATTTGGTCCGGCAAGCTACAAATCTTTCCTGATATTCGGTCCGGCAAGCTACAAATCTTTCCTGATATTCGGTCCGGCAAGCTACAAATCTTTCCTGATATTCGGTCCGGCAAGCTACAAATCTTTCCTGATATTCGGTCTGGCAAGCTACAAATCTTTCCTGATATTCGGTCTGGCAAGCTACAAATCCTGCTGGACCAAACATAATCATTGAATATAAATTCAGACAGGACAAAAGACAAAAAGATTTCCCGGTCCATGGTTATGTCGAATGGCAAAAAACGGTCAGAGCAACATTATTTCAATCACTGTTTTGGTCAGTAAATTTGTCAATTCAGTCTACAGTCCATATTATAGTAGGAAAGGTCTTTCAGCTACAACAATTTGGTATATGTAAGTGCATGGTTTTTTTTTACATATAAAGGTCACCCATAAATATATGTACCACATTTTATACATCCCACGGATGCCCCAATAGGAAAAGTTTGTTTTGTTCAATGACACCACTGGAGCACATCGATTAATTAATCATCATCTATTGGATGTCAAACATTTGGTAATTCTGACTCGTAGTCATCAGAGGAAACCCACTACATGTTTTCTAATGCAGCAAGGGATCTTTTATATGCACTTTCCCACAGACAGGAAAACACATACCACCACCTTTGTCCAATTGTGGTGCACTGGGTGGAATGAGAGAAAAAAAAAATCAGCTGAATGAATCCACCAAGGTGGTTCAATTCTGCGACATAAGCACCTCAAGCGAGCACTCAACCGACTGAGCTAAATCCCACCCCCACCCCCAATAGGAAGGTTAAAACCTCTGTTGGTTGATGCATGCATACATGTAATTTTATTATGTATTTTGATTCAGTTAGTAGTAGATACCTCTGTTTTATTAATTATACTACCAACTTAAAATTGACATATTGTATTTTCATGACAGCAAGCCATGGTTTCATTCAGATTTCATTTACTTCTTAACGCCTTCTGGTCGAGAGTTCAAGAAACACTGTAACTTCGTCCACAAAGTTGCAGAGGAAATCATTGAAAACCGACAGAAAGCTTTGGTTTGTGTTTCATACTTGTTATTTAATCGTTGCTAAGTACTTAACTTTTCATAGGTTATTAAAGTTGCAAGTGCCAACTTTTGCTAGTTACACATTTATTTGTATTAAATATATTCCAATTAATTGATCCTATACATAATATGTATGTGATCAATTTGAGAATATCAAAATTGTAATGTGCTGGTACATGCTGTGAAATGGGACTTTGTAAAAGAATGCTTGGTTAAAAATAAAAATACAGAGGAAACCAAATCCCCTTTCTGTATGATAAGATTCCATTCATATCACTCAACTGAAGGCAAGACAGCAACTAGTTCTTCGTCATCAGTTGTTTTTTTCTTAGTAAATAAAATTATTTGGTTATATTTTTTTAACAAAATATTGGTTTTATTGATAACCTTTTTAATATAGCCATACAATGGATATTGCAAGATAAATTCCTTTCTACTTCAGGTGACTTCAAGTGTAGAGCAAGACATAGTTAAAAGTAAGAGATGTATGGATTTTCTGGACATTCTTCTGACTGCTAAAGACGAAAATGGAATCGGTTTATCCCAGATGGAAATAAGAGATGAAGTGGACACTTTTCTTTTTGAAGGTGTATAATTGCTATAAACACCCTTATGGTACAATAGAAAGCAAAGGAAAGAAAGAATGTTTTATTTAACAATGCAGTACAGTACACAGGGTCATACAGATATGGGTGTAGGTATCCAGGGTTCTGTGAAGCAAAATATAAGTGGTGGAATATTGCCGAGGCATATGATTTTAATTTTATTATAAGTGGTGATTGACAGCATGATTCCAACAACAGTCAGAACTTAAAGTGCCAGTCAAGCCCAAACAACACAGACCAGAGTCGACAGAACCTTCAGCATGTGAATATATGATGTTGTGGGTGTGTTGTGTTGTGTTGTGTTGTGTTGTGTGTGTATGTGCATGTGGTGCCCGTGTGTGTGTGTGTGTGTGTGTGTGTGCCCCTGTGTGTGTGTGTGCCCCTGTGTGTGTGTGTGTGTGTGTGCCCCCTGTGTGTGTTTGATAAAATCAAATTAAAGTGCATAGTTAAAAGTTTGTCAATTTCTAAACAAATTGAGACTAAACCATTGATGTATAGATATATATTGTGTAATAAACGATATTGCCAATCTACATTATATTAGTATCACATATACTTAATAGATCATCATTTCATCAACTGTAAAGGAATATGTATTTGTACTAGGTCATGACACCACAGCTAGCGCCATCTCGTGGACAATGTTCTCACTAGCTGAACATCCTGAACACCAGGCGGCAGTGCAGAGAGAAGTTGATGACCTCATGGCGGGAAAGAAAACAGAAAATATTGAAATGTAATCTTGACACAGTTTTTGTCATCCCGTCGCCCCCTTTCTCCACTGTCAGTAATACATAATAAAATATGGTAATAAACCTTGTGTGAAGATCACTAAATATAAAGACCAAATTCTGTAGGTTTTTTCACTCCAGATGTTATTGTTAGTGGCAGTAACATTGCAAAATGATGTACAGCAAAAGTTAAAAGATGAAAACTTTGTATGCACTCTCTAGAATTGTTACCATTGTTAATTGAACATAGTGTCTTTGCATTGCTGTTCCTATCCCAAGTCCTTATAAATGTTAAAGAGATGTTCCTAGACTGAAGCCATGCAATAAGTATAGACTCTTTAAATCTAAAGCCAAGTCCAAATCCTAAAGTGTTGAAAGAATGAAGTATAATGTTCTTTGATGCTGCAGCTAATGTCAAATAATAAAATTCATTCCAGTTTAAATGCATGCCATTGGTCCTGCTGTAGCAATGCAGTTTTGTTAATTTCTCAGTGATCATAAAAATGATGTTAAGGAACATCACATATGATGTCATCACTTAATATTGGTACCTTAATTATAAGGAATGTCTGTTAACAAGCAAGACAAACGTGTGTGAATGGCTTTACCAATTCACACATTTTTCACATGCTTTTTTTTGTTAATACTCCAATAAACCTAAAAGAAATAAAAGACAGTCTTTCTGTAAGTAAAGCCGAATTTATGTTTTTGTGTTTTTAATATTCAAATGTGGAATGGCAATTACAGGGAGGACCTGGTCAACCTGCCGTACCTGACGATGTGTATTAAAGAGAGCATGCGACTACACACACCAGTCCCGTTTATCCAGCGTGAACTCGCTCAGGAGATGATCATTGAGGGACAGAAAATACCCAGTGGAGTCGTCATCAGTGTCCCAGTTTACAACGTCCATCACAACCCGCTCATTTGGGATAACTCGACGGTGATTACATGTATAGCAAGATTATATTATTTTTTAAGAATATATAACAGTTAAAGTGTTCAGGATGGTTGCATTGTAAATGCTGCTTAATTGATCAATAACATTCATTTGGTGTATTTTGCATCAGTTTGGTCAACCTGTTTTTTTCAGCTAAACATCTCCAACATCATCATGTCATTTGACTATATGGCTAGGGTTTTTTTTCTAATACCCTGTATGACTAAAATGTCACAGTTACTAACATTTGATGCCCATTAACAAGTAATTAAATAATTTTGACATTTTTATGCATGCTTCCCTCTTTTTCTTTCAGGAATTTCGACCAGACAGATTTTCTCCTGAAAATGTTGAGAAACGGGATCCTTTTGCATTTATTCCATTTTCTGCGGGATCAAGGTGATATAAGTATTTTGGTTACTTTTACTTCATTCTTTTGTCTTTCTATATACATGTTCATCTTTCAAAAGCCTTGCAAGAGTTTGAATCATTCTGTTAGGGTTTTTACATAATTTTTCATGATGGATAGTTGCAAGTTATCACATGTACAACTTGTCATACACATATAATGCTAAAACACCATGCTGGTGGATAATTTATTTGCTTTGTTTATCTTTTTGTAGTATGTTTTGTTATCAACAATTGTAAAAATTTGTCCTTATCTTTGTGCCTTTTCTCTTTGCAGAAACTGTATTGGCCAAAACTTTGCTATGCATGAGATTAAGTTGATATTGGCAAGGCTGTTCTACAAGTAAGGAGTTTCATTTTGTTCAAACTTTATTGTCCATTGACGGTTCAGGCATGTCCATCCCACACAGTCTCTGACAGGACCAGTGGCTGAGCATGGAACAAGGAGTTAATGTTTCTGGCCTCACTTTAAAATCACTTTTTGTGGTTCAATGCTGTGTGATCATCAGAAGCCATCAGAAATATTACATAAAAATGGGTAACGGACTTTCAGTTCTGTGAATTTGCATTTAGGGTAGTGACACATTACTGGAAACAATCATTTATGACCTGTTGTTTTTGTTTTTGTTTTTCTTGTTTGTATGTATTGTTTGTATGTAAAATGTGTTTTTTTGGTTTTTTATTGTAAATAATTAAAAGTAAATAATTCAGAAATCTGGAATAATAAAGTGATCTACTTTTCAACTGTAAAGTGTAAAATCAAAACAGCATTACTAAAACCAAACTACATTAAGCAAAAACTACCACTGTGATATGCATCAACATAAAAAACTGAGTCTTATTTTACAAAATCATCTTACTCTAATAATATTTATTTAAATTTTTAAACAGAACAAAAGTAGCTCATTATTGCTAATCATTATTGCTAATAAAGATTTCCCTTTGTTATCTGTCACCTAAATACTGCAGCAGACATCTTCATCTCATTGATCTTCATAAAACTTCTATCCGCAGGTACACTCTGGAGCTGGATCCAAACCACAAAGTAGAGAAGAAACAAGCTCTTGTGATGCGCACCATGACCGGCATCAGGATGAAACCAGTCCCCAGAGTTCCTGATACTGCAGAGTAGTTCAGTCGGTTACATATATCGCTATGGCATTGACCTCTATGTGTTTTCACTAAATTTGATAGACCAGGTCATAAACAGGGAACATTTTGTTCGTATCATGTTGCAATTTGCTACACAAGTTTCAGAGATTGCTACACAATTTTAAAACATTATACAGTAATTGATATTTCAATTTTCAGTTGACTAGAAATATCACTAATCAAGATTTTGAAAACAAAATGTTAACTGATAAGTTGCCAGTAATGGTTAAAATTCCATGTTATGTATCTGTCATGTGGATTTATTTTTACCCAACATGACAAACTATATTTGACACATTTTGTGAGAACATTTTAATGAAGTCTGTGTCTTCCCTTTTATGACCAAATTAGCAACAGAATAATGCCAAAAAAAAATTTCTAATTTTTATTTTGTGAAAACTTCAGAATAATGTGAGAAATGTACATATTATTTGAAATGAATGATTTGTCCGGTGAAATATAACTTGTTGGTTCCTTTATTTTCGTAGACTTAAAATTTCATGGTTTTGATTTAAAAACACACACTTTTTGTTAGGTACCTAAATTCATGGATTGAAAAGGTAGAATCATACATTTGCATTATATGCATACATATATTTCCATTGTGTCGTTAAATTCATTGTCCACATAAATCATGCCACCATGAACAAAAATTATTTTACAATAAACACAGGAAAGGTGAATAATGACTACGGTACACATTACCTCAACATACACTAGTAACATTTTAGGCGAGTGATGAATCGATTGCCTTATCATCACAAACTAATTGCATGGCTCTTTCAGCATGATTTGTGGAATTGAGTGACCTCATGACATCATAGGGAACACTTCACTGATGACAAATTTTTCCAAATCATAGTAGAAAAGAGAATAACTTGAGTTGTTGAAATATATACGGCCACACTATATATCCTTATTGTTAATCGTTAGGTGGGAATATGCTGTACAGTAAAGGAATAATGATTGACGGCTTTGAGTAGAAACATTTGACATTTTACTGACTTCCCTCCCTCCCATCCCAGGTACTTTTGTTTTTGGCAGTCTTTTTTTTATATTATGATATTTAATCTAGTGCAGACAGATATAGTTCCAGAAAAGCTCTAGTGCTTCTCGTTTTGATTAGTAGCACAATCATTACTCGGACATCAGACCTTCACATGGAAAATATTTAGGGAAGTCATTAATTGCTTCACTAATCTAGATTATTGGGAGCCATTTAAAGGGACATTCCTGAGTTTGCTGCACTTTTTAAGATATTATCGACTAACAAAGACTTTTTAACGATTGTAATTACATATCAAATATATTTTTCTGCATAAAATATCAGTGGCTGTATATTAAACATGTTTCTGATCGTTCTAATATTTGTACTTGGTTAAATTTCATTTTATTTCCAAAAATATAATTTTTTCGTAGGTACAAAATTATTTGAAGACAAAATCCAGTTTGGGCTTCTTACAAATATTAAGACAACAAGAAACACATTGAATATACAGACACTGATATTCTAAACAAGAAAATATATTTAATATGTATGTTTAATCGTAGAAATATTTTATTAGTCGGAAACATCTTACAATGCAGCAAACTCAGGAATGTCCCTTTAAGATATTACCATATTGATATTATATAAATCCACATGACTTCCAAATCCAAAATGACTTTTCTTGAACTTGCCTCAGGGAGTGATGGGGAGCAAGAGTGATAGCTCCCCTTAAACAGCAAGGTCTGAGACATCACAGCACATGCTATATCCTTTGATATGCACTAATTGAAAAACATTTGGAAAACTGTGATAAAAAATGGTCTTAACAATGGTGACCTCTTGTATCTGAATTGTACACTGCAGGCCCATAGGAAGGCGGGAGCCCATGCCTCTTCCCTCCCCACCCCCCACACTTAAGGACAAAACCGTATGTTTTGTTTTGTCGTACTCGATATAGATAAAGGTATGAATATGACTTGTGCACCCCCTCTCCCCCTTCCCCACTACCAATCCCACTAGAGGCTGTTAACCCCCAACTAAAGATGGTGCCTCCCCAGTCCAGATAGCGTTCCTACAGGCCTGCACTGTACATTCGAACTAAACCCAGATCATATTTCATTCAAATTATATATTGATATAAGTATGTCTTAATTTTGATTAACCTAATAATATTGTGATGAATGTAGATCCTAATTATTCACATCCAAATAAAGCCAAACTGGTTTTGTAATATATATTTCCGATTTCTAATTTTTATACATATACTTTTATGTGTATTTTATAAATGTTACTGCTTTTTTGTTTGATGTAAATTATTAAAAGGTGATTGAAATTTTATGTGAAATTGTGTTATTATTGTATAACTAAATAATAAAATATCTTGGTGCTGTAGTGGCAGAACATAAAGCTGATGACACTGTGATAGTGGTTCAACCTAGGTCATATTTCAATCTCATTTTGTTTTTAATAATCTGGATAAAATATAAATCTGTAAAATTTTTGTTGCTGCAGAAGACAGTTTGGGTGCAATTGAGGTGTTGATGTATCCATGGCACTGATATGCAAGATTGGGACGTAGCCCAGTGGTAAAGTGCTTGCTTGATGCACAGTCATTTCGGGATCGATCTCCGTCGATGCCCACTGGGTATTTCTCATTCCAAATGTTTGACATCCAATAGCCGATAATTAACACATCAATGTACTCTAGTGGTGTCATTAAAAAAAAAAAAAAATTGGACAAGCAAAATCTATCAAATTCATCCTTCAAGTGCAGAAAACTGAATATTAAGACATATTCACAAAGAAAGTTAATTATATTTACTCTGGTAAGATTTTGCTCATTCCTCTACATGGCAACTCCAATATGCTCGTCTACAGCTGAACTCTCTTCTGTATGTAATTCTCCATGTTTTCTTTCACATTTGCTGGGCTATCCCATAGCCATGACAATTGGTGCATCTAAACATTGTCAGATAGAGCAACAAACATCTCTTGAACAGCATACAAATGTGTTCTGAAGACAAGGAAATGGATTTGGAGTTTAATAGCAAGAAGTTTGTCAATGAGAAGTTGCTTCAGAAAAATTAAAACAACAGTGACTATAACATATACTAGTGGGAACAAAGTTCGGTGATAACAGTGCTGGGGTATGTGGTCGGCACCTTGTCTGAAAGATAACTTCATATATCCACCAGAGTTCAAGCACGTTGTGCTGGGCACACATCGGCTGAAACGCTCTTAACATCTTAATGGGACTGTCCTGACGTTGTTGCCAGTGTAACATGTTTGCTACTAACGGAACGGTGACTGCTTCAAATATTTTCATACTAGCACAAACACATTGGATATACCCACACACTGGTATTCTAAACAAGACAATTAATTGAATATCTAATTTTAGTTGCCAAAACCGGAAACATTTTACAATGGCAACAACTTGTGGACAGTCCCTTCAATAGTCAGCTGAACATTAGTGGTTGTTAAAGTCTAAAAGAGGTCTTACGCACTCTGGGTTTCAGACGCTAGTGGGATCGTAACAATATCTAAAACAACTAACAGACAATGGATCTTTCTTAATGAAATGTCTCCTTAAAGGAAAGGACAATCAAGGCATTTGACCTGGTATGCATATTCAACGATATATAATACACATTATTGTTTAATATCAACAAGTATAATCGTATAGTTAATTAATAAAACGGTTAAATGTGACGGCTATTATATATAACGGGTGCAGCTATTTTGTATCATCCCAGTGAATACGCCCTCTGGCGAGCTGGTGGTTACGTAATACCTAACGTGTCACGTCAGAAATTAGTCTTCGAACTGAAGAAACAAAACACCTGATTTTTGCGGATGCATCGCAATATTCTGTAATAATAGTCATCCCAGTAAGCCAGCAACAATTATATATTTATGTTTAATACAAAATAAACCACCATTGTCAAAGTGTTGAAATGACTGTATTATGGTTTGTACATAAATTAACCGACGTACTGAAATAATAATCGGAGTGTTTTCTTAGTTAATTGGTCTTTTCTTTCCGTGGCCTGTACCTGTGGTTCCTGATTGGCAGGTGTATATTATTTAGACGGTCCCCAGACACTGTGTCTAGACACACTAAAAAGACGTGTCTCTTTTATTAAGATCACAGGGTATTGTGTGTTAACCGTACGGGCACCCCTCTAATCGTAATCGATCAGCCGTCTGCTTTATTACTGTAAGTAATTCTGTAAAACCCTTGATTAAGTAGACTTTCCCATCTAAAATCACGAAACTAACCAATTACGTAGTCCCAAAGAAAAGAAAATTACCACTTGGGTATCGTGAGTGGTCGTTTTTGCTCGAACGTAGCATGCCAATAGGCCTAATAATATGCATTTTTTTCTTTGGATTTAAAAAAGAAAGAAAAATACTAGAACTCCATTTCGTTCTATTGATGCAAATTGAAATATATTTAGTTAAATAGTTTATTATACTATCAAGTCATTTATGTTGTTTTACCCAGTCATTTTGATGAAAGCGAAGCGCCTTGTCGTAAATTAGAGCGTTTGTTTACATTGTGCATAGAGCAGATGGACGGAGTTGACGTCACTTCGCCTCAAGCTATACCACCGGACGTCACAATACCACCGGACGTCACAATAATCAGCAGGAATAAGGTTTTTTATTAACTTTAAAATTACGCGTTTTTCATTTGTTAAAGTGTCAGTATGTGTTGGTGGTCCGGGTATGCATCTTTCCAACACATAAATCTTTTGTTTGAGTTTACTCTACCTTTAAAGAGTCAGTATGTGTTGGTGGTCCGGGTATGCATCTTTCCAACACATAAATCTCTTGTTTGAGTTTACTCTACCTTTAAAGTGTCAGTATGTGTTGGTGATCCGGGTATGCATCTTTCCAACACATAAATCTCTTATTTGATTTACTCTACCTTTAAAGTGTCAGTATGTGTTGGTGGTCCGGGTATGCATCTTTCCAACACATAAATCTCTTGTTTGAGTTTACTCTACCTTTAAAGTGTCAGTATGTGTTGGTGATCCGGGTATGCATCTTTCCAACACATAAATCTCTTATTTGATTTACTCTACCTTTAAAGTGTCAGTATGTGTTGGTGGTCCGGGTATGCATCTTTCCAACACATAAATCTCTTGTTTGAGTTTACTCTACCTTTAAAGTGCCAGTATGTGTTGGTGGTCCGGGTATGCATCTTTCCAACACATAAATCTCTTGTTGGAGTTTACTCTACCTTTAAAGTGCCAGTATGTGTTGGTGGTCCGGGTATGCATCTTTCCAACACATAAATCTCTTGTTGGAGTTTACTCTACCTTTAAAGGGACATTCCCGAGTTTGCTGCAATTTTAAAGATGTTATCGACTAACGGAGACTTTTTAACGATTGTAATTACATGTCAAATATATTTTTCTACATAAAATATTAGTGACTGTATAGTAAACGTGTTTCTGGTCGTTCTAATGTTTGTACTGGGTTAAATTTCATTTTATTTCCTAAAAACAATTTTGTTTTTTCGTACGTACGAAATTATTTGAAAACAAAATCCAGTTTGGGCTTCTTACAATGACGACCAGAAGAACATTGTATATACAGACATTGATATTCTAAACAAGAAAATATATTTAATATGTAAGTTTAATCGTAGAAATATGTTATTAGTCGGAAACATCTTACAATGCAGCAAACTCAGGAATGTCCCTTTAACCTTGAAACAGGTGATAGATGTTAGGTAAGTGTATATATAATACTCCTTGTTATTTTTCGACAAGAAAAACGTATGTAGTGACAGTGGGTTTCCTTTTTCGCTCTTTTGACCAAAGCTCCAACTTGACAGAACCAATGAAAATACGTGTACACATCCTTACGAGTAACATTTGCTTTCCATCCCAAATTTAGAGCATTGTACATCTATTCTGATTAACAATTTTTGTACCATATCTATGTCGTCATCAGACGACCAAATGGAAAAAAAGAGAGTTTTAAATGTACATAAAGTTAATATCAGTACAGTCTAGAACTGCATCGCAATTTCCAATATCTGTTTCCAGACTAAATGTCAAACATAAAGATCGTTTCCCATTCCAAGAAGTGAATTTAGAGTCTTTTAGACTATGTCAAAATAATATGTTAGACGCTATAACTGTGTTAACCAGCTATTCCTTTTCCTTTCCTTCCCTTGCCTTTCCATTCAGAGGAGATTATGATGGACTGATAGTATATTATGCATTCATTACAGGCGACTGAAATACGTTTGTAAAGAACAATGCACCTTTAAATGTTTACGCGGTGACACTAGATTTGTTCTTATCTTCGTCCTGTTTTGGCCTACCCTAATATGTCGAGTTGGCTCTGGTCATAAATCTATACCCAACGAGTTTGGAAATCACCATCATGGTTATAATAATACATCTACATGTATATATAGTGTCGTTCTTTCGGTATGGTTAGGGTTGAGAATGGTGACAGTATATATATGACTCGTAATTTCTTGAAAATCAACTGAAGCTTACTGGCATACTCCATAAAAGAAATAGAGGTTTTGTCTTCTGTCATATGACGCTAAATGATTATTACTATAGGCCTAATGATGAAAGATTACGTCTGTGGTAGCTGCGGGTGGAGTGTTTTGATAAAGAATGGTTATTTCGTTACTATAGCCTTAACGTCAATTTAAAAGAAGGGCTATAATGGGAAGAGGAGACACACATACAAACACACACACGGACACACAAATGCACACATGGACAGACAGACACGCGCACGCACGCACACACACACACACTTTAAATCGACAACAAAAAACAAACGGTGATAGATTCCCATCCTTGGATAACTACTCTTGGCGTTATTCGGTGTATTAAGCAATACGTGCGTACTGTCACCACTGGACTAGAAAGCAGACACACACGTAGTTTTATCTCCTAACTCATGTTCTCATGACACACAGGATCAAAGGTTTATTCTCCCTTTTAACTGCGCGACTGGATTCGAAATGGTGGCTGTGTTGTCGTCTGCGGTATCCATTTTGTTGGTTACGGCAGCCGTTTATTGTGTTATACTGGTGGTGAATGCCATTCTGAAGTTCAAACGAAAATCATCAATTCTAAAGCAGGTGCCACAGTTACCTGCTCACTGGTTATGGGGGCACCTTCGAGATGTAAGTATATTGCTTTTTTACATATGAATGAATAAATGAATGAATGAATGAATGAATGAATTAATTAATTAATGTTTAACAACTTCCCAGCTAAAAAATAAAAATCTTGGATACTGTCACGGGGATTCTATAATACCCATAACTGAATAAAACACGATTGTCCAAATATCTCTCCTAACTGTATATCTATTAAATCTCTCTGTATTTACCCGAGTATGGCTCGTCTAGGTATGATCAGAGATACGATCCTATATAAGTATATATTATTATAGCACGTTTAGTTCACTAGAAAACACAACAAAAACACAGTACACTTTAGAATCTGTATTAACCTACGCTGACAAATGTACAGCCGCAATAGTTAATTAATAGCAACAATAATAACAACCCAGAACTGATCACTTAATTAGTTAATCTCTAGGTGTCTAGTTTACACAATATGCTAATCACTTCACCGTGACACAACACCCACACGTGTACTAATTGAGAAACGCTTCCAGGGGAACTTAATTAATAAAGGAATTACAGCTCTATTCCTAACTGGTTAATTTTTAATTAACCCTAACTACTCATTCAGTAACCTTGTAACACAGAATTAATACTGGTACCTATCTCAGTAAAGACAATAACCTACAGTTGACCTAGGTCTTCTAGGATGACTGGCTAAGCTTTATATTACCAAATACTCGTATAATGTTAGAACAAAAAGTCTACGATTTACTTCGTCAGATGACCGAAGACACTGTCTAAAGAATATTGGTATAATACAGTATTAAGATATTTAAAGTCACATCAATCACATCAAGGTTATACACAGAGCAGAAAATACATATTTACCAAAGTCCCGTCTGAACTAATATAGATCGTTCAGTGGACGACGTCCGTGATCCCCTGGAGCCTTCCTAGTTCTCCCAGATATCTCTAAACCCTAGCTATTTATTATAAACCAGAAAATCGCCTGGGGTTACAAGGCGCCCCCGCCCCCCCCCCCCCCCCCCCCCCCATCATCTGATATTCCACCTCTCCCAGAGTCGGTATATTTCTCTGATCGTCAGACTGGCTGTCGCCATTCCGCGAGCAATCCCCTGGCCATAAACAGCACTACCGGAGATATTACGTAACTACTAGCCACATGGCCTCCACACCTGCTCTGGGTGTGTATTAGGCGTACCTATCGAGGACCGTCGCGCAGAAGTATTACGTAACAAGTTGCCCAACTGGCTAAGTGCAATTTGGAACTGTACACGGCCTTCTAAAACAATTAATATCGCCACAGGCGAAAACAAAATTAAGAGCATGTACCGTCACACACACACACACACCCCCCCCCCCCCCCCCCACCACCTCAAAAAGGATATTTCCTCTACTCTAGGAATACGGAAATATACTACAATAAAACAAAATGGTGCGTTAACCGACGCATACGGGCATTTATAACACATGTAATAATAAGGTGACTACCAGTAATCACACTGAGTCTCTGAGTCCCTGGTATACAAAATAAAAAATATATAAACAAAACAGAAATCAAGAATGTCATCACATTATCATAGCGTTCAACTTCGGGACAGGGCATCAGCGATTACATTGGATGTGTCCTTGATATCTTCAATGGTAATTGGATATTCTTGCAGAAGAAGACTCCACCTCAAAACTCTCTGGTTGGTGGCTTTCATTCTGTGAATGAAAGTAAGCGGATTATGATCAGTAAAGACCACCACTTGGTGCACTGCCGATTTCACGTAGATCTGAAAATGCTTCAGAGCTTGTACCATGGCCAAAGCTTCCTTCTCTATAGTGGAATAGTTCACCTGGTGTTTGTCAAACTTTTTCGAGAAGAAACTTACAGGATGGTCCAGTCGGTAGTCTGGTGCTGCCATCACGGGAGACGAGTAGCGCATCTGCTTGAGACGGTTGAATGACTTCTCGCATTCACCTGACCACTGGAACTTCGTTTCTTTCTTTTTCAGTGTTGCACGTTTTCCAGGTTTTCTCCGATAGGCATGCTGTCGAACCGGTGTAGCGTTGGGTTCCAAGCGCACATCCTGGCTTAAAGGGTTGGTAATCGTTGGAAGGTTCTGACAAATGGAAACATTGTCTTGTTTCAACGTAGTTAACTTTGCTCGCTGGGGGTTCAAGTCTGCTAGAATCTGGCTGTTGGCCAATTTTCTCTCTGCAGTCTTGACGTCATCACAGGAAATTGAGTGACTCTCAATCTGGACCGGTAACTCTGGAACTATCGGCAGTCTGTCAAAATAACCTTTTAGCAAATTGATGTGACAATACCTACTTTTCCTAACCCTATCAGGAGTGTTTATCACATACCCTGTCTCATTAACCCGTTTGAGCACAACATAGGGCCCGAAATACCTGTTCTGCACAGAACCCCGTTTAATGGGAAGGTACAGCAGCACTGTATCCCCTGGTTTAAATTCCCGACTCTTAGCCTTCCTATCAAACACTGATTTTATATTGCTCTGAGCATAGCTCAGATGCTTCCTAGCCAGTTCGGTCGCCTGCCACAACCTATCTCTAACTCTCCCTACATAAATCAGCAGGTTTTCGGCATTATCCTTGTCTAACCAACTATCTTTTACCAATTTGAGAGGGCTCGGGCTGAATGCCCATAGACCAACTCAAATGGGGCGAATCCTAAGGATTCTTGCTTAGCATCCCGTGCTGCGAACAACACGAAAGGAATTGACTGGTCCCAGTCAGTACCATTGTCGAAACAATGGCAGCGGAGCATACTTTTCATGCTCTGGTGGAAACGTTCTATGGCGCCCTGGCTCTCAGGGTGGAATGCAACAGAACGAATCTGTCGTATATCTAACATAGACAGTACTTGCTGGATTAACTTGCTCATAAAGTTCGTATCCCGGTCGCTTTGAATTTCACCTGGTAAACCCGTGTACGTGAAGTACTTAAGCAGCGCACTAGCTACAACAGACGCAGTAACCTTCCTTAAGGGAATCGCCTCTGGAAAACGCGTAGTTAAGCATATAATTGTTAACAAGAATTGGTTGCCTGAACGCGTTTTCGGTAATGGCCCCACGACATCTATCAACACTTTTGAAAAAGCTTCCCCAACTATGGGAACCTTCTGCAGGGGATAGGGAGGAATTAGCTGATTTGGTTTGCCCACAACCTGACACACATGACATGACATACAATGCTTACTGACATCTGCAAACATTCCCTTCCAATAAAACTCTGAGGCAAGTTTACTATGAGTTTTATTCCGCCCTAAGTGGCCAGCAAACACGTCCTCATGTGCTAACAATAACAATGACGGACGGTACTTAGAGGCCACCACAATTCTACATCGTGTCACACATTCCTCACTATCAGGCACAACCTTTTCTACACTCTTATTCATTAACACTCCCATGTCCATATAATACCCTGACATCTGATCCTCCATCTCACCCTCAGTTAACAATGTAGTGCGAGCTGCCAACAAACTTGGATCAGCCCCCTGCTCTAGGATTAACTCTTGTCTATTACAAGGTAAGTCCCCCCTATCAAACACAACTGGTTCATTTCCCCTCTGCGGGAGATCAACAGGTTCCACCACATTTAATTCCTCAGTTGACTTATCTACCATTTTACTGATAACCTCATCCATTCCAATTTCATGGCTCACACACGTATCAGACAAATCACAAATATCCTCTGGGTCTCGTGCTAACCTACTGGCCATCGCCCTAGTCATTACACACGCAGGATATCTAGTCTCATCAACCTCACACTCTTCTATGGGTAAAGGGCTGTCTTCAATTAACAATTGGTCACATTGCGGCTGACAACATTGACTAGTCAAATCATTACCCAACAAAACTCCTATGTTTTCAAAAGGCAAGTCCTTCACAACACCCATAATGACTGGTCCCGTCACAAACTTCGAACACAAGAAAACCTTATGTAACCTGACAACCAAATTTTCTCCAGTAACCGAGGTTAAAGCCAAACTACGTCCTGAATCTGAATTTTCAATACCAGCTAAACACTCTTGCGTGATCAAACTCTGACTACACCCGGTATCTCTATAGATTGATATAGCCGTAGGAATTCTCACTCATTCTTGTTTCACATCACAAACCCATACCAGTGGACACATACGGGTTTACTTTCTCTGCCATGGGACTAACCATTAACTCTCTCGCTAACGGAGCTGACCTCACTAAACCGAACACGTGCGCATTATCGCGTTTCCTTTTAAAACAGTCCCCGACAAGATGGTTATCCTTTTTACAGTAACTGCAATGTGGACGAAACGTTCGTGCATTGGCTGATAATGCAGGTCTATCCTTACTTTGCACACCAGG
>NC_054701.1:24235895-24262278 GCF_016097555.1 Gigantopelta aegis | reverse complement strand
TCTCTTCCCTTCTTCTTTCTTTCTCTTTCCTTCTCTTTCCCTCTCTTCTCTTCTCTATCCCTCTCTCCTTCCTCTTTCTCTTCTCTTCCTCTCTCCTCCTCTCCTCTCTCCTCTCTCTCCTCTCTCTCTCCTCTCTCTTCTCTCTTCTCTCTCTCTCTCTGCATTGTCCCGTTTTCAGAGCCGGGACGAGCGCCCACAAATTTTCTACTCCTGTCACGGGGCGGATTCTATAATACCCGTAACTGAAATAAAACACGATTGTCCAAATATCTCTCCTAACTGTATATCTATTAGATCTCTCTGTAACGGGCGGTATTTACCCGAGTATGGCTCGTCTAGGTATGATCAGAGATACGATCCTATATAAGTATATATTATTATAGCACGTTTAATTCACTAGAAAACACAACAAAAACAAAGTACACTTTGGAATCTGTATTAACCTACGCTGACAAATGTACAGCCGCAGTAGTTAATTAATAACAACAATAATAACAACCTAGAACTGATCACTTAATTAGTTAATCTCTAGGTGTCTAGTTTACACAATATGCTAATCACTTCACCGTGACACAACACCCACACGTGTAATAACTGAGAAACGCTTCCAGGGGAACTTAATTAATAAAGGAATTACAGCTCTATTCCTAACTGGTTAATTTTTAATTAACTCTAACTACTCATTTAGTAACCTTGTAACACAGAATTAATACTGGTACCTATCACAATAAAGACAATAACCTACAGTTGACCTAGGTCTTCTAGGATGACTGGCTAAGCTTTATATTACCAAATACTCGTATAATGTTAGAACAAAAAGTCTACGATTTACTTCGTCAGATGACCGAAGACAATGTCTAAAGAATATTGGTATAATACAGTATTAAGATATTTAAAGTCACATCAATCACATCAAGGTTATACACAGAGCAGAAAATACATATTTACCAAAGTCCCCTCTGAACTAATATAGATCGTTCAGTGGACGACGTCCGTGATCCCCTGGAGCCTTCCTAGTTCTCCCAGATATCTCTAAACCCTAGCTATTTATTATAAACCAGAAAATCGCCTGGGGTACAAGGCGGTCCTCCCCCTATCATCTGATATTCCACCTCTCCCAGAGTCGGTATATTTCTCTGATCGTCAGACTGGATGTCGCCATTCCGCGAGCAATCCCCTGGCCATAATCAGCACTACCGGAGATATTACGTAACTACTAGCCACATGGCCTCCACACCTGCTCTGGGTGTGTATTAGGCGTACCTATCGAGGACCGTCGCGCAGAAGTATTACGTAACAAGTTGCCCATCTTGCTAAGTGCAATTTGGAACTGCACACGGCCTTCTAAAACAATTAATATCGCCACAGGCGAAAACAAAATTAAGAGCATGTACCGTCACAGGTACTTTTTACACATATACATATTAATGTTTTCTACTAAAACCACTCAAATATCTGAATGCTTCGTCAGGAAACTGCTGGCAATTTTCTAGATGAAAATTAAATTAATTGACAAGTAAACTCTTTTTCTTTTTCTTTTTGTTCCTCGTACAAGTTAACTTATAAGAAGATAATTAGGTTCAAGGTTGACTTTTTATATGCGTTAAAACTTTCACTTTGTTGAAAGGCGAATTGCCTGGAATTGTCTTTAATTTCTAGATCAGTTACATGTCTGCATAGTAGTTATGTTTTTAAATTTATCATTTATTTTATAACCGAAACTGTATTTTAACATGTGTTTTATTTTATGGCATACGGAATTAAACAATTGTTTTCAAAATAACTTGTTTCATAGATTGGTGTATCCTGTGATTGTTAAAACGTGTCAAAGTAAAAGTTTAGATGTCTAAATAAAACGCAACTGAATATACTTCATATACATGCTCCTTTCATTTTACATCCTCTGTCTTCGAAACACCATGCAATGTATCGGGAAATAACCTTAATAATATAGTTTTATAGGGGCGATATGTCCCCGATCTAAGCAATCAGATTTACCCTGGGGATATTTCAAACAATGGTCTCCTTTTTTTCCTTGTCCAAAGCACAGTTTATTGCAACTAATTTTAGGTAAAACAATGATTCAAACTTGTGTAGTTTAGTAATATTTCTGAGCTCAGTGCTCTCTACATACAGCTTTTGGTCTCTTCAGTCTTCAGACATTTTACAATTATTGGTAATACACAGTCTTCCGGGTGGGACAAAAGGGAGATCCTTATGTGAAATTTGAATCAAAACTAACGCAATGAAATGGCCCCCATTTAATTCAAAACAAACGCAATGAAATGGTTTCCTTTTGATTCAAAACAAACGCAATGAAACGGTCCGCGTTCATTACAAACAAACACAGTTAACACTGGTGTATCGTGTCTGTTGTTGTAGATCCCGGGACCCAACGAGGCTGGTCTGAAGTTCAAGCGAGACCTGATGAGTGTTATGCCTCGCCTCAACCTGCTGTGGCTGGGATATCTGCCAATGGTGAACGTCAAACACCCGGAGACAGCCAAGCTTATCTTGAAGACATCAGGTATGTTCAGCGTGTGGTCAAACTTAACCTTTAAAAGATCGACAAATCGTAAAAATTAATCTAAAACAAAATGACAATGGACAAAATTATCCTCATATGGTTAAAACATATCCTAAAGAAATCAAGTATATCACAAAAATTATCACAACCACACATCAGTTATTTCTTATCAGTTTGTTGGTATTCACGTATACGGAATATCAAATGCTGAAGAAAAAAACATAAAATAGTTTCTCAAATGACAATGCCATAACATATTTAGGTTATCACGCAAGCACACACAGTCACATTACATTTACCAAAGACTGG
Organism: Gigantopelta aegis; assembly: GCF_016097555.1. NCBI lineage: Eukaryota > Metazoa > Mollusca > Gastropoda > Neomphalida > Peltospiridae > Gigantopelta > Gigantopelta aegis. The sequence continues at coordinate 24,259,442 of NC_054701.1, read as the reverse complement.
GCTTGGGATGAACATGCCTGGACCTTTATACTGGATATAGGCACGTAAATAGAGCTTATACATACATTCACACTACAAACATCGTTCTTACGGGCCTGAATAAGGCCTACTGCTTCGTTACTCTCCGTGGTTTCGTTTCAGAGCCAAAAGGCGGCGCTTATGGACTGATTGAACCATGGGTAGGGGACGGCTTGCTTATAACCGGTGGTAAAAAATGGGCGCGAAACCGACGTCTGCTTACACCGGCTTTCCACTTCGACATCCTAAAACCTTACATCACCATCAAGAACAGAGCAGCGGATATTTTCCTGGTTAGAAATAAAATACAGTCATTAAACGATTTTCAAACTATTAATTTTCTTTCAGTTAACGATCACCCTAAATCGGGATAATATTTCAGTTGCCTACTTAAAATGCATTACTATCCTACACAATGGACTAGATACATCCAGGTTGATACATTTTTAGTTTATTATATTTTCCTATTCAGCTTATTTTTGCATAGTTTATTTGTACATGCAACTCCACCAGCTATAACCTCCCACATTTCAGGTAGAATATATAATTAGGACTAGCAGTAAAATAGTTGTCCTTTCTTTACAGAACAAAATAAAGGAATTTGCAAAGAACGACCAGTATTTTGAAGCGTTCTCTCACGTCAGCATGTACACACTTGATGTCATACTCAAATGTGCCTTCTCGTTTGACACAGACTGTCAAAACATCGGGCAAGTATTAATAATGAGGGCTATACTTAGCTTAAAATGCTTAGGACAAAAATAATTAGTAATGATTGAAAGCAGGATTAAAGTTACATTATTAATAATAGTAATGCAGGGTCTTCATTAACACAAAAAGTATATATTTGACACAAAAAATGGCATTTTTCGTATTTTCAATAATTGTTCCCACTATGTACCTGCTAGTTACAGTCACGCACTAGACAAATCATTCAGAAAACAAAAACGTTGCTGAGTCTAGAAAATTATGGGATCACTATTCCTTTTTCATAAAAGATCAAAAACAAGAACAGTTTGCGGTATCTGGAATTCCGGAAAAACTGAGAGATTTTCTTCTCTGGTTTATTGTTATTATTGATTCATTGTTGTGTTATTCAGGTAGTGAAATGCGCCACTACGTGATCACCGAGTCTGACGTGAACGACGTCTGCATCGGCGTCAGCAGTGGCGGGATTATCTCACCACTGGCTAGGGTCCACGTTTAAGTTTTGGGGGAACTCAAATAACTTGACTCAGTATTATGTTGCCATTCAATAACTGGTAAACGATATAGTTTTAACCATTATTACCTTGTATTATTTATGATAATAATTATTTTCAGAGGAAAGCATCCATATGTTCTGGCAGTAAACGAGAACTCGGAACTTCTAGCTCAAAGATATTTGTAAGTTCTTCATTTTTATTAAGTCAATATGCAACAGTAACATGTATGTCAAAAACTCTCTATTGCCATTATTAATATCACCAACGGCGATAAAAATGCAATAATAATTCATACCAGAAGCAAACAGGATTTTCAAATTTGAAATTTATAAACAAGGAGTTGATAGCACTGTGTAATTTAACAGTGTAAAGGATGCAATAGCTAATGATATTTTACAGTGTCTAAAGATTAGGGTCAATGTCCTTTAGAAGCCACGTTAATGATACATCGTTATATTCTAGTTATATTGTGATTGGTTTCAGCAAGCCTTGGCTTCATCCTTCTTGGATCTACAATCTAACGTCTGATGGACGACGGTTCCATAAAAACTGCGACTTTGTCCACAAAGTGGCTGAAGATATTATTGCCAAGCGAAAAGACGCTCTGGTTAGTATCATTTTTGTTTTCGTCGTATTACAATAAGATGATTGTATCCATATATGATTTCATACTTCCTGATAATGATAATTCTTGTTTTTAAAGCGAACTGTCAACTTTGACAGTAAATGCGCTTAGATTAATAATAATATACTTAGTGTTTAATGATGGTCTATAATCCATCCCCGTCGGTGGGACCATTGAGCTATTTTTCATTCCAGTCAGTGCACCACGACTGGTATATTAAATGCCTTGGTATGTGTTATCCTGTATGTGGGATGGTGTATATAAATGATCACTTGCTGCTATTGACACCCAATAGCTGATGATTAATAAATCGATATAACGACAAAGTGACCCGGGGACGAACGTAGTCGTTGTAACGAGGTCCGACTAAATATATATATATAATTCAGCTATTGTTCTATCATAATCAGGCTTCTGGTCAAGGAGACGAAACGACCACGAAGAGAAAGAAGTGTTTGGATTTCCTCGACATCCTCCTTACAGCTAAGGATGAAAATGGAGTTGGTCTGAGTACCCTTGAAATACGAAACGAGGTCGACACATTTCTCTTCGAAGGTATTGTATTTCTAATGTCAATTTTACGTCTGGTGGTGATTATTTGAAATTGTTTTCTACATGTGTATCACCAGTTAAAGTGTTTTGGTTTTAATTAATACACCATGCGATTTTTGGCATACAGCTGTTTATTTTGTTTTTATGAAAACTACTCCCCACCCTCATATTTTAGAACAAAAAGGTCTGCAATCGTTCGGCTTACTTGCCATAATCGGCTTGTCCTTAGCCTGCATTTCATTTTAACTTATTTTCGTGCTTATATCCAATTAAAGTCCAAACACACTGTCCTGGGTACACACCTCAGCTATTTGTGGGTTAGGTGTTGTTAGTGATTAGTGAGAGAGAAGAGGGTGCAGTGGCCGTACACCTACCCATCGAATCGTTAACGCTATATCTGGGTGAGAGCCGGTACCAGGCTGTGAACCATGTACCTACCAGCCTTGTGTCCGATGGCTTAACCACGACACCACCGAGGCCGGTCTCAGTCTGCATCATTCATCCTCAAGGAGTCGTTTAGGTTTTGGCATGTTGTTGTTGCCGTTGTTTCGCTTATGGCACAATAAATGCATTCTTCCTTTCTACCAGGACATGACACCACAGCTAGCGCCATCTCGTGGACAATGTTCTCACTAGCTGGACATCCTGAACACCAGGAGGCAGTGCAGAAAGGGATTGATGACCTCATGGCGGGAAAGAAAACAGAAGACATTGAGATGTAAGGATACTGAAGTGTAATACAAAGGCTTTTTTAAAAATACATTTTCGTTAAGAAATGCCAGCTGAGTAATTAATAAATATAAATAGTATTCATTGTGAATGTTGTAACTTCCGTAAAGCATTTCGCATGGGACTCACGTATTTGGACTCTTTCTGCCGTACTCAGGCGGACCCAGTCTTGTGCAAGCACACATACACGCAAAAACACACTCCCTAAAAACCCAGAATCTCCAGCATTATTTCTTCAAAATGGGCCAATATTAATCAAAATCCATCTAAACTTCCAGCAAAAACGTAAAATACCCTTGGCTAAATATCTTCAGTGATGTTGTTTAGATACGCCATCTCCCATAGTCTGCAAGGTCATAGCCAGACCGTACCATGCACAGTACGTCATGAACGTTTAGAATACAAAACTCCACTCAAAATCACTGGGAAATTGTTAAGTTGAATTTGTACATAGTCAGTTTGGGTTGATAATATTTCATTATGTTTAATTAATTATGTGGTCATTTTAAACTATTACAGGGAGGATTTGGCAAAACTAACACACCTAAACATGTGTGTTAAGGAATGTCTTCGCCTGCACTCCCCAGTCCCATTCATCCAGAGAATAACCACGCAGGACATGGTGATCGACGACAAACCCATCCCTGCTGGCACTGCCATCAACATCCAGCTGTACTGCGTCCACCACAACCCACTCGTGTGGGACAACTCCATGGTCAGTAGTCAACGACGTCACTACCACTATCACTAGTACTAATTAGTAATAACATAGGCAGATCCTTTTTGTCTACTACTACTATCACTACAACTCGTGCTATTACCACAACACCTACTACTACACCTGCCATTACTACTACTAAACTGCTACTGCTACTACGACTGCTGCTGCTTCTAATGCTGTTACTACTATTACTACTACTACTACTACTAGTAGTACTACTACTACTGCTACTATTACTACTGATACCGCTACTAATACTACTACTAGTAGTAGTAGTACTACTACTACTGCTACTACTATTACTACTGCTAGTGCTACTACTACTACTGCTGCTGCTACTACTACTACTATTACTACTACTACTATTACTACTACTACTAGTACTATTACTAGTACTACTATTACTACTACTATTACTAGTACTACTACTATTACTACTAGTAGTAGTGCTGCTGCTACATTTACTACTACTACTTCAGCCTCAAAACCAGTTTAAAATGTGATGAGGTGTCGTTAAAATATCTACACCTGTATGTTTTATTATTTAGGAATTTCGACCTGAACGTTTTGCACCTGAAAATTGTGACAACAGAAATGCCTATGCTTTTGTGCCGTTTTCAGCAGGACCCAGGTCAGTTTAGCTTAGCCTCGTACGATTCAAATTAACATTAGTTACAATAATGATATAAAATTATAATATTAGATTACTTTTTAAGCCCGAACCTGTATGAAAACATGTCTAAGTCCAGTTGATAATAATACATGAAATAAATTTTGGAAGGTTATATTTTTAAAACAATATTATGTAGTAATGTTTATATTTACGATAGGGACTGACCAACATAACAGGCTAAAGCTTAGTTCATATAATTTAATTACGACAAATAAATCCAATATTTGTCAATTTTCAAAGTTTCATAATGCTTTTTACTTTCAGACAATACTTTTAAGGTTTTTATTTTTCTTCTTCAGAAATTGCATAGGTCAAAACTTTGCCTTGCATGAGATCAAGATCTTCCTCGCCAGACTTCTACATAAGTATGTCCTGTATGAATAGTTACTGTAGTACCGCAGTGAATAGTATAACGATGTTCAGCCATAATAATTAATACCGCAGCAAATATAATTCAGTCATAAAATTGTATTGGTTTATTATTTCATTGCGAGAATCAGTTATCCACTATAATACAAATTTTAAAAGATTTGATACCCTTGAGATTTGCTTCCATAGCGGTTAGGAAAATCGTTTAATGGAATATAACATACGATAGTAATGTTGTGATCAAACTTCTGGAAATCTAAATTAAAACAAATCACTCGCTGGAAAAACGTTTGGGAATATTGGAGATTCAAAGCCATAAATTTAGCATTTGCACTGGGGTTTTTTGGTGTGTGTGTGGTTTGTTTGTTTGTTTTTGTTTTGTTTGTTTCTTTGTTGTTGTTTTTGTTGTTTTGTGGGGGGTTTTGTTTGTTGTTGTTTTTTGTGTGTGTTTTGTGTTTTTTTGGAGGGGGGGGGGGCGTTTTGGTTTTGTTTATTGCTTGAGGGTTTTGGGGTGGGGGTTTTTTACTGTTACCTCACTACTTATGTTAATCACGTTTTAAAATTGTTTGTTTCAGATATTCGATTAAGCTGGACCCAAACCACAAAGTCCTGAAACGAGAAACCGTTACCATGCGTGCTGAGAACGGCATCAGAATCAAACCCATTCTGAGACAAAAACACGTCACTTGATCTGACTATCGGGTGGCGAAATGAACATCATGAAATACAGATATGATCTTAACACGTGGGTGTGCTCCATGGCGGACTCGATTCGCGAAAAACGTTACAATTATGACGTTGAATATCAAGTATAGTAGGACTATAGGCCTACTCGAATGAAAGCAAACACATGTACCGTTATAAACATTTCAGTGAAATTATTTGTATATTTTTATTAATAAATATCTCTTGAGGTAATTTATAACACAGGTGGCGTGAAACTGCATTATAGACAGATTTAGCAGCCACACCTTTACTGTTACGGATAATGGTAGGTCGTCACTTTGAGTGTAGTTGGTGACGTTAAGGCTTCCCGCTCTTTACGATTAAAAGGCCTGCTATACATAATAAATGTGTGGCTAATATTTAATTTAAATAAAAATAATAAATAAATAACACTTTTAAGAATGCCGCCGTCTTTAAGTTACTGTCCGTGCCGATCTGCGAAACTAGCTGAACGATTAGTCCTGTACTGTTACCGAAACATATAGGACCGAATTAACGAAGCCTGTTATTATTAAATGCGGGTGTTAAAGCATTGTACCTATGTGCAGTTACACGTGTGTAAGACATACACAGGCTTTCTAAATTCAGCCCATTATAATAATCCGTAACAGTAATAGTGTGGTTGCGAAACCTCTCTATTGTAGTAAATCCATGTTAAGTGAATATATTTAATTATATTATAGGTTGTTTTTGAGATTATATTATCTTGTAAACAGATTAATTCGTAGTTTTTACTTTCTTTATTTTATCTCTCTTTTTTAGTTTAAATTATTAACATAAGCGTACGAGACGGGGTGCAGGGGAGGAGGGATAAGCTAGTGCTGGAACAAATCCTCAAATTCGAGTAAAAACAACAGATATTCGGGCAAAATGAGCTGGAATGAAATCTTTGTTCACCATGTATTTCAAATCTTTCTGCCAAAATATTAGTTGTAAACCATTGTAGAAATGCGTAGTGATTTGTTTGCAACACTATATAACTTTTTGGCAGTAATGTTAATATGAATAAATGTTGTTATCCAGATTCGAGCATTTTCGTTTAATTCGAGTAAAAATCAGCCTGGCCCCCACCCCAACCGGCGCGCGCGCACACGCACTCGCACACGCACGCACACACACACACACACACACACACACACACACACACACACACACACACACACACATATATGGGAGCCCGTACGCCTATGATTATTAATTATGTGAATGTAACGGCAACTTAAAGTCAAAAACCGCTAACATGGACACGCATCCGGTGTCCGTCACAACCCGTGCGCTCTTCATCATAACGTTCGTGTCCATCAAAAACCGAGCGCACTCCATCATAACGTTGCGTCTCCAGATACCATGAACGTGACTAGCGCTACGTGGCGCTGTCAGTGGCAGTCGGCAGACAAAATACATATCGTGTTCAACATATCGAGAACAAGCAATGTTATCTTACTGCACGGCTCTGACATGCCATTAACATGAGTGCCAAGTGCCTGTTACCAACACCCGACTAGCGAGCGGGCAGCTTACACGTTCCATTTCCAGCCCGAGCGCAGGAAAACATTCTTCATGTGCGATCTGTCAGTCAGTTTGATGCAACTTGACAACTGGTGAAATATATCACAAAATTTATCTTCGACGCGCGTGATGTTTGGCGAGATAAAAAGTAGTTTTTTTGTTGTTTTTCTTCTTTTTTCCCCCTTTTTTTCCTTTTTTTTTTCTTTCTTTTTAAATCCTTTCAAGGACTAAAGTACTAAAGGGCTCACTTTTCTGTACACTAATTTTAAGACGAAAAATCAATGTGTATGAAAAATATGAAGAAATATCGCAGAATGGACTGACAGAGCGCGCACTATACCCTTGGACCACACCAATCCAAACCTCGCGGCCTTCCGTTGTTGCCGGTATCAACTACATACTATAGAGAATACTACATGCATGGCCGTTAGATAATATTTACCCTACAACGAATTGCTTTAAAACGAATCTAACGAGCGAAAGCGAGTTGAATACCTTTTAAAACAACGAGTTGTAAGATAAATGGTATCTAACGAACACGAACGAAGTACATGTATTCCATTTCTTACATATCCTTAAGAAACCAGGTATAAAATAAATTTAAAAGTATTTTTCAAGTAAAACCTATTTACGGCGTTTGTGCGTGCAGTTAACTTATGCATAACAGAGAAATCGATTTCAGGTTAACTTATTGTCACAGAGCAATTGATTTCGATTGTGGTTTTTTTATTGATGGCAGGACAGTGGCGACAGCCATCCGTATGTTTTTAAATTGTTATCACACGTATGCGTGCGTTTTCAGTATGTATTATAAAAAATAACGATGTTCTCACCAACTGGTGTGTGAGAACGTATATTAATTTTATATGCATCAACCCATATGCACATTTAAAATTTTTGTTAACGCCTCACCATATAACATTTACAAATTAAAATACAAACACACCTATAACTTAAATAATCTCATGCATTATTGCTCTCGACGGTTATAACCAGCTGCCTTGTTCTTAATTACAGCAGTTTGTAACGCGAAACACTGAAGTTTGAAATATCTTCCCGCTTTACAGTGTAAAAATGAAGGTTTCGAAAGAGCTAGACCCGACCCCATAAAAATAACTTCGCTCGCCACAGACTAGACCGACCCCCTGCACAATTCCCTGCACACACGTCTGGATATCGATTATAGTTAAAGTTCGTTTTGTTTAACGACACCACTTCAGCACATTGATTAATTAATCATCGGCTATTGAAGGAAGGAAATATTTTATTTATGGTTAAGGACCACACAGATATTGAGAGGAAACCCACTGTCGCCACTTCATGGGCTACACTTTTCGATTAGCAGCAAGGGATCTTTTATATACACCATCCCACAGACAGGATAGTACATACCACAGCCTTTGATTTGCCAGTCGTGGTGCACTGGCTGGAATGAGAAATAGCTCAATGGGCCCACCGACGGGGATCGATCCCAGATCGACCGCGCATCGAGCGAGCGCTTTACCACTGAGCTAGGTCCCGCCCCCATCGGCTATTGAATGTCAAACATGGAGTAATTCTGACACTTATTCATCAGTGGAAACGCGCTACGTTGTTTTCTAATGCAGCAAGGGATCTCTTATATACACTTTCCTACAGTCAGGAAAACACTTAACACTGCCTTGGACCAGCTGTAGTGCACTGGTTCGAAAAAACAACAGAAAACAACCCAATCAGTTCCATGGATCCACCGAAGTGGTGATATCGATTAGCGTACGACGGTAAGAAAATGAATGTGGATGGTCTATTTTGAATGATTAAATATATATGTTTGAAATATGTCTAGATTATACTCTGGAGTACAATTTTAAGGGAAATTACCACCAAAGCAATCACGGCTGTCGTAAAATGTTATCCTAAATTTAATACATACGTCTTTTAAATAAAAATATTAAAATATACCACAAATATATATACCACGTCGCTCTTAGAATTACAATTAATCAAAGAAATTGGGATCTGAAGTTGCTTGTTTCTAATTAAAAAGTACTTGTATTTTTAAAAAAAAAACAAATTTGTATGGGTTTTTTTTTAATTGACCATAATATGCTCCAAAATAATTTAACATTTTAAAAGTGTTTAATATAATCTGCAGTAAGAAAAATGCATCCGCTGGAGTGGTTTGATCCAACGATGCTGGCACTTCAGGCGAGCGTTCTCCCAACTGAGCTGCCGTATTGCACAGATATACCGATCAAATTAGTTTGTGGATCACGTACATTGAACAGGAAGGATCCTAAACTACCTACTTCCGTACAGCCCCTCCCCCCAAAAAACAAACAAACAAACAAAAAACACACACACAAAACCCCACCCTCAAACAAACAAACAATACAAAAAAGATTTTTAAAAAGAATAAAAATAACTATAAATAAATTTAAATTAAAAAAAAAGAAAAAAAAAGTGAAAAAGTAATAATGATGCTAATTGTAATTTTAATGGAATATTACATGTCTCAGGCGAAACCCGTTTTTAATTGTTTTTAATAAAAGTTTCAAGTATTGGTTTTGAATAACGACACCACTAGAGTCTAGACCACATTGATTTATTTATCATCGGTTACTGAATGTCAAACATTCGGTTATTTTGACATAGTCTTAGAGTAGAAACTCGCGACATTTGTCCATTAGTAGCAAAAACAGGATCGTATCTTTTGATATACTAGTCGTGGTGCACTTTCAGGAAATATCCCAATGCATCTATCGAAGGAGATCGGTCCCAGACCAACCACACTTCAGGCAAAAGCTTTACCACTGGGCTACGTCCCGCCCTTGTTTTTAATTAATAATAATAATAGAAGAAAAAAAACCCCACTTCTGTCAGGCTATCTGGTAATACAAATGTATCATTTCACGTAAACATATTAATTTAATTTCGTAAAGCTAATCACTCTTAATAAAAATTTGTTGTTAGCCGGAAACGGATCATGGGGCAGGGGGACGGCGACAATACTTCACTTGGAAAAGGCATCATTCACACTTCAGAGTCTGAAAGTTATATATATCGAAACCTTTGCTCCGTGAATTGTCTGATAATTGAAGAAAAGGCAACTCAGAAAGTGCTGTGATAATATCTGACAAAAATGTGACACGTCATTTTTCATCTTCCGTTGGGCGCGAGAATTTCTATTTCCCGTCCTGACAGCGGTGACAGTATTCCGCGCTGAGCGCGTGCGCGGGAATGCCGTTGTTTAGACACTTGATGACAAAATTAATTGAAAAAGGCTTCAACAAAGAAGCTGGCAAATTGCGAAGTGGAAAGTTTACACCACAAGTACTGCAGACAAATGGAGAAATTTTAACGCCACGAGATATCTGCTGAAATGAGATGCATTCCAGACATTTTCCTTAGCACCTCTTAACGCCGGTGCTGCTGATCATAGACCGTATTCAGTCGTGTGTTAATATTAACGCTTAATGCCTGTCTTACGAACGCATAGACGGTACATCCTTTGTCAAACAGTTTATGTATGGATGGATGGACGATGGCTGGATCAAAAGTTAAAGTTTGTGCCTGAACCTCTTTTGGATATAGGCACGTTAATAAAGTACCCATAAAGTTTTGTTTTGTTAAACGACACCAATAGAGCTCATTGATTTATTAATCATCGGCTATTGGAAGTCAAACATTTGGTAATTCTGACATATAGTGTTATAGAAGCCCGTTAAAAAAAATTTGTCCATTAGTAGCAAAAAAGACTTTTAATGTGCACCATCCCACAGATTAGATAGCTCATACTACGGCATTTGATATACCAGTCGTGGTGTACTGGCTGGAATGAGAAATAGCCCAATGGGCCCACTGATAGGGATCGATCCTAGACCGACTGCACATCAGATGAGCGCTTTACCACTGTGCCCCGATAGCCGGATCAATTATGGATGTTCGCTCCTTTAAATACCCATAGGTGTACTTTAAGCAGATTTGCACGTATCTTCCGGTGAATTGGATTTGTGTTTTTGTCTTGTATATGAGCGACATTCCGCAATTAGATTATGATTTCACCAAAAAGAGAAACAAAAGTCTGACATTTCTTTGAAAGGTGGTAAACTATAACCCGTATAAACTTCTTCCAGTAAAACAAAAGCAATTTAGACAAATTTCGATTATTATTGTCACTTTCCCTAAAGTCTGTTGAAGATAATACGAACTGGCAAAATTCTCACTTTTAATAGTATGTGTGTTTATAATTTATGGTGTAATTTTCCACAAGTGTGTTTGAACTCTCGATATAGAAGTACATGTAAACATCAAAAGAAAAAAACACCCAGTTAATTAGTGTGAATTTTCATTGTAGCTCAGCTGAGTACTGGATTCTCCATAGACGGTCCCTGGTTCGAATCCTCTTAGAGAAGCTTGATTTATCTGTTACATTTGCATGGGCGGATCCAAGGGGGGGGGGGGGGGGGGGCCAGGGGGACCAGGGGGACGCGTCCCCCCAAAAAATTGTTCAAGTGCCCTCAAAATGTCCAAGTGCCCTTTTTGTTTGTAGAATTTTTTTTTTTTAAGTAAACAATAATTATATTGTAGATAAATGAAATCAAGATTTTCGTGTACATGCGCAAGCTTGCAGATATGTGTCTGTGTTATTGAGTCTCAATGGGGCCCCATTGAGGTTCTAACGCGAGTGACGCCAATTTACTTCATTATTGCTAGTATATTATGACGTAGAACTGTAGGAATTCATATTAATTGTAAATATCAAAACTTGTAGTAAGGTGCCCTTTTGACGAGTCAATGTGCCCTTCTTTTTTGGTCCCCCCCTAAAAATATTTCCTGGATCCGCCCCTGATTTGTGGGTATTTTTTAGCATGCCTAAATTATAAGGTCCGGGGCAGGACGTATCTCAGTGGTAAAGCGCCCGCCTGATGTACGGTCAGTCTGGGATCGACTCCTGTCAGTGGGCCCATTGGGGTATTTCTCATTCCAGCCAGTGCACCACGACGGGTATATCAAAGGCCGTGGTATGTGCTATCCTGTCTGTGGGATGGTGCATATAAAAGATTTATTTGTACTAATAGAAGAATGTAGCGGATTTCCTCTAAGACTATATGTCAGAATTACCAAATGTTTGACACACAATAGCCGATGATTAATAAATCAATGTGCTCTAGTGGTGCCATTAAAGAAAACAAACTTTAATTTTTAAATTATACGGTCCCGAATTGCCTAGACTCTGATAGCGATTTGAGGCAGTAAATAACTTTCGGCTGCGTCGAGGTGCACCGAACTTTTGATAGAGAAGTTAACACTACAAGTCCTGTGATTGGTGATAACTGTGAGTGTGTTGGTTGTAAAACAAATTAGTTTCATCTGGGCTAAAAATGTATGCAGTTTTATCAAGTAGCCTTGTGCTTGAAACATGCATGGGGTACCTGTAAAAAAAAAAATTGTGCGAAACTAGGGGTGTTGTAAAAACCTCTGGTTACACCGAAAATGAGCCATGAAAGGTACCATTTTCCTCAGGTAATACTTTGAGGTAGGAGTTGTAGTACTGATATTTATGGGTCATAGTTTGGTTGATATATTGCATATAGTGTTTTTAAACAAAAACGTTAACATGGTCGCCTATGGGATTTTATTTGGTATAGTACAACCATTAAGCACATACGTTAATCATTCACCTATAGTCCTACCCATCATTCTATAAAAATGTTTTTTGTAAATAATTTCAGTTTGGTTTGACGTAAGAAGAAAAGTAAAAGTGTTTTGAAAATAATACTATTGTTGTGTGCAATTTACAAATCAATCGGCTAATAAATAAATAACGTGTAGTGAATTCCATATTATGAAAAAAGGCGTTCCCTGTGGGACGGACTATAAGTGGGGCGTTTTTTTCAGAGACGACGAACCCCCTCTAAAAATATTATGGATACAATCCTGAAGAGAGAGAATGAGTACCCTTTTAACATGATCCTATACCACTGAGGTTTCGGGCATGTCTGTCCCGGGCCCGACCTCTGGATGACCAGTGGTCTGGTCCGGGACAGAATAGGAATGGACAATTTTTAATTATTAAACCAAAATTGGGAATGGGACTTTAATACTATACAAATTATTTTAGAAAGCGCATTATTAAAAATACTAACTTTAAATATTATTAAATAAATGTTGTGGTCGCTAATAACTTCAGTCGGGCGATTCAAAAGGAAATAAATATAATAATATTTAATCAAAAAGAAATTTTAGCCGTAGGGAGGTCAAGTGGAAGGTTGGGCTTATTTAGTAGTGTTGTTTAAGAAGAGACACTGTTCCTATGCGGAACTTCAGTGTGACCAACCGAGAGGGGAGGGAGGGCGGGAGCGGGTTCTAGACAAACCTAGCCAACCCTACGGCCGAAACCGCCTACGCCTTATAGCCTCTCTACCATCTATCAATCCTGGAAGTGTGAATTAATGAATTGACGAAACCCCAGCACGAAATGAAAAAAAAGGTTTTGTTCAGCGACATCACTAGAGCACATAGATAGTATTCATCATCGGCTACGTTTTGTAAATGTAACATAATTATAGTCTTAAAGGAAACCAGTTGCATTTTTCCATTTGAAGAAAGGGAACTTTCCCACTGACTTCTGAGAACAAGCCATGACCTTTGAGATACGAGTTGGGACGGGGCAGCACAAAACAGTCGGTGGATCTATTCAACTGATTGCAATTTTCTCTTATTCCAACCGCAATTGTTCAAAGGCCGTGGTATGTGCTTTCCTGTCTGTGAAAAAAATCTAGCAGGTTTCCTCTGATGACTACGTGTCAGAACTACCAAATGTTTGACATCCAATAGCTGATGATTAATTAATCAATGTGCTCTAGTGGTGTTGTTAAACAAAACAAACTTTAACTTCCATGACTCCATATTTTATTGAAGTAAGACTTTGGATGTGCTTTACTTTTTAATCTCCTCATCTACAAACTTCAACTCTTAAACAAAAATAGGCATAACAATCTGCTATATTATGACATGGCAACATGCTTATCAAACTTTAAAATCGACTTCTCGATCTTACAAATAATATAAATCGGGGGAGGGGGGTTAAAACCCCGATGCTGTCGTGTAATTTACATACACCATACCCAGATTCATTCCATGAATTAAGCCGTATTTACACGTTCCTGATGTTAAACATACGAGGGAGTCGGAGAATTTATAAAAATTGTTCTGTACTTTTGTTTAAACTTCCACAGAAATAGAAACATCACGATCGTGATTTACTGCACATAGTGCCACATACTATTAGTATTTTTAGCATATTTTGTCAAAATCGTTTCACTTGTTACACTTTAACAATTGTTAGTACTACATAGACAGCAAATGGCATTTAAAAAAAATTGTAATCGTTCTCTGCACATGTACGCCAAAACCCATTAATTTCAATGATGTGTATGCTGCATAAGTTGCTGTCGTATATAAATCGAACGAACCCTTGATGTGTGCGTGTGTGGGTGTGGGTGTGTATGTGTATGTGTGTGTGTGTGGGGGGGGGGGGGGGTAGGGTTCTATCCTTTGACATTAATTATTGCAGACTATGTGCAAGTCGTATCACTACTTTTCAAGGTTAGAGATGGAATCCTGGAGGTATATAGACTAGGTCTATACGTGAAAATATTAGTCAAACACACCCAATACTGAAAATAATAAAATTGAATATGCGCCCAAGTGTTCATGGAATTTTAATAGATTGGTTTTGTTGTTCTAAACCATTGACATTTTAGCACTGATAGGATTTAATAGTGGGTGTGTGCGGAAACCCTAAAATGAGCTATTCTTGTAAAGCAACTGTGATTGCAGTTTGTCGTGTGGTTAACTAGAGTTATTTCCCTTACATTGAAAATCGACGTTGTGTCTGGATTGTAATAGTCGCTTTAAAACATTAACATTCATTGCATGTATGTAGTTGGTTATTATTATTATTATTATTATTATTATTATTATTATAACAACCTACGTAATAGAGGTTATTACCAGAGTGCGTTTCGGTAATAGTCAGTATCATATATTAGGAATAAAATTTCTATTATGCGAGCCTCTGGAGAGCATAATATATTATTTTTATTCCTGATACTAGTATATGATATTGACGATACCGAAACAAACGAGGGTAATAATCTCTTTATCATATAATCTCAAGCTTAATTTAACGTGTTTTTGTAAACTGCGTACGCAACTTTAAATTTAAATTGGAGTATGATTATATGAAACACTGTGTCCTTCTGAATGGAATATCCTTACATAAAATAAACTAATACTTGACGTTTTTTGTGTGTTCGAAATGCTGGACAGCTTTCAATATAAAGTTGCTATTAAACGTTTTTTGTTTGATGATTATGAATGCATATGTAAATTCTGGAGTGTCACCGTAGCACGTTTACTTACATGTCAATAAACGTAGTGCCGTGACCTGATTAATTTGCAAACTGAAAAATATCACATACTTTTATTACACAGGATACGTTACATATTATATGATATATATATATATATATATATATATATATATATATATATATATATATATAAACTTAACTAATTGATGTTGATATTGGGTAGTCTCCTAGCTTAATGAAAATGTAAACTTAAATATGCTACGCTTTGTTGATCAGATAAATTTACGATCATCTTAACATGAAACATATTAACCCCCTCCCTTACAATTAGGACGGCATAATCACAACTCTTCTTAAATCGTCTTCCTCTAACTACACAGTTGCCTTTTTTCCATTTAAAAACAATGTTATGTCGTTCTTACATACAGCCAAGTTTCAAATAATTATAATGTCCTAGGCGTCAATAGGGACCGACATTTAATGTCCCTTTATTGTGGTATATTACTGTGTTGTTATTTTTAATAATAATGTGACAAAACACGTTGAGTGTTACAATTTACAAATATATTTAAACTAATATTGTTAAACTAATAATTTGATTTTACAAAAATTATTTAATAAAACTAATAAACTAAATATAATTAAAACCAATCCTCTTTTTTTCTGAATAATACAAACTTTCAATTATTCGTAATATCGCATTGTTTTATAACCTTGGATGGGTAGCAGTTATGTCCAATACTGTTTCTTAAGTAACCATATATGAATTTGTTAAAACAAATATTAAGCAGTTATACATTTTATTATATGACCGCCCTCGGTAGTCTAGTGGTTAAGCCTTTAGCTTCGATCTGGTATGTATTGGGTTCGCATCTCATTACCATCTCCTACTAGGATTGCGTTTTAATGGTAAAAGCCGAGTTAAGCCTCTCATTAATAACTACGATAGTATTATGCCCAGGACAGCGTGTTTGAGGCTTAATCTAATATAGTAGGCCCTAAGCACGGAAATCAAGTTCTAATTAATAATATGAAAAAAAATTGTGTGATAAGTATTGAAACAAAATTGCCTGCACCTATGAAACAATTATTTCTGGGTTGGTCCTGCGTGTTCTGGGAATATAATATATCCAGCATATACACTGATCAATCAAACAGATGTATTAGTATTAAATATATTTGCAAATGAAAAAGACAAGCAATAATTCACGGACTTTGCACATTTTATCGTATCAGGTAGATTCCATGCTTTATCTCCGTGTCATGTCGTTTAGCAGATGCTTGGAGAATATATTTTTATTAGCTGTTTCGCACGGTTCATAAAATTTACATGCTTCATAAAATGTACAATGTTTAATTAAAATAGTGTGGATTATATTGGTAATACTGCTTGTTTGTTCAAGCTGGTGCCATGTTGAAAACAGATATGTATTAGTGCATGTACGTGTGTATTAAAAACAATAATAACATAGCAAACCAAATTTATAGTATACAAAAATCGTGTTGTGTATTAAACGGATCTGTGTTATATTGTACGGGCTATTCCCAGAAACAGGCACCTGCTTAAGTCCACACTCACTCCGTGTGTAGGTTCCCCAGTTATGAATATATAGAGTATGCGAAGATGTCTAGACATTTTGTGTAGGATCTAACTATATCAGACAATCGAACACGTGGCTAGTAAATATATAACCACGTTTTAGCATATGCAGGGTAACAGGGTAACCTGTTATAACTTAAAAGTTCCCATCTATGCACAAACATCAACATCAACAAAAACAACAACAACAACAAAAACAACAAATAAACAACTATAACATCAACAACAACACATCAACAATAAAGAAAGAAAGAAAGAAAGAAAGAATAAAGAGATAAAGAAAAATGACAAGATTTTGGTGAAAACGTTTTGTTGTTGTTGTTTTGTTTGTTTTTTATTAAAACATTTTTTATTAATTTTAAATCAATATGTACCCGACCATGGTTAATAAAACCAACACACGTTAATTTACAGATCAGTTTTCTGAAACTCGTAAATTCCCATTTACAACCGTCCAAAAATATTTTAGAAATACGTGTCAAGAGTATATATGGAAACTAATTGTATCAACTTGTGGCGAAATATTTAAAAAAAAAGTATTATATTATTGTGATTTACTTTTCAAAACATGAAAATTCAATACATGCACACAAAGAAAATTAGTTATAATATTTGTATATAAAGTTTGTTTTCGTTTAACGACACTACTATTTGTATATAAATGCTTTACAATAGTATACATACAATGAAGACAGTCTTGTTAAAACTTATACAAAATGTATATGCTAACACACGAATGACCTTTTTGTAGCATTAAACTTCCCAATTACAAGCGAAGACAAGAACTTCATTTATATGTAAACGATGCATGTTAAAAAACACAGTGACGGGGATTGTTGCAGCTTGCACAACATCTACAGCTATAGTTTTATCTGTACGTGGAGAATAAATCCATTACCGAGTTGTTAACACGCGGGTCAAGTCTTGATAATCCGAGAGACCTTTCTGCCACCTGCGAAAACCCCAATCAAGAAAGTGAACACACACGTCGAAAGACAGAAATATAAATGTTGTATTCTGGACTGCATCTCGCTCAAACATCCTCCCCACAGTGAGACTGTACTGATCTTTGCCGTCAGCACCCTCCTATTAACTTATTAAAACGTCGTTCTTCTGCCAAAATCCGGCTTTCTTCGATAGAAAAGTATGCTCGCTAAACTAAACACGTGTTGAATCTTCGAAGTAACATGACGTCCCGAGAGAGAGAGAGAGAGAGAGAGAGAGAGAGAGAGAGAGAGAGAGAGAGAGAGAGAGAGAGAGAGAGAGAGAGAGAGAGAGAGAGAGAGAGAGAGAGAGAGAGAGAGAGAGAGAGAGAGAGAGAGAGAGAGAGAGAGAGAGAGAGAGAGAGTTCCTTAGGTACATAGGCGTACGTGCTCCCATTTTTGTAGGGGGGGGGGGGGCAGACTGGCTTTTGCCCGAATTAAACGAAAATGCCCGAATCTGTATAACAACATAATTTTATTCATATTGGCATTCTGCCAAATAGCTATAATAAGGATGCAAAGGAATCACTACATGGATTACAACTAATTTTGAGGTTGGAATGATTGAAAAATACTTGGTAAAAAGGTCTCAGGTTAGCACATTTTGCCTGAATATCTGCATCATTTTTGCCCGAATTTGAGGTTTTTATCTAGGACGTGGAGGGGAGGGCAATTGCCACCCGCTGTCCCCCTGTCTCGTACGCTTATGCTTACGTGTCGCTAGTTGCCATCATTTTCTAATTAAAAACAAAAAGTAACTCTATCACGCGTAGTTCTGTAACAGTCATATTTGTTATAAGAAATACATATTTAGATTAAAGTCTTGTAAAAAAATCTTGGAAAACGGGTTTGCGATTTTGTTTGTCTATTACACTCAGTGTTTATTTTAGTTTATTTTTTCTCTTCATTTCAGCCAGTGCATGACGATTGGTATATCAACAGCCTTAGCATGTGCTATTATGTCATTTTGAACGGGTATACAGATGACGTTTTTCTGCTGTGATCTCTAGTAGCAATATGGAATTTTTAAGACCAACAGACGCAACTACCATACAAATACATGACTACTAATGGGATATTTTTAAACAGTCATTTCTTTCCTAAAATTGCACGAGAATATCCCAGACTTTGAAATGTATATATACTCGTGCCAGTGCGTCATCAATAACGATTGTTACCATGATGGTCTTAGCCATCTTAACAGCGATGGGGGCCTTGCAGACGACCTTTTAAGACTTTTGAGTTTGATCTGCTAGATCAGATTGCAGTCGTGTCTCCCGGACGAACCCGCACAACTTATTAGACTTTAGTGTTACACCCTCTCTTCGAGGATTCCATAGAAATTGATTTCTCTTATCTCGTGCCGTCAGATGACGAAATGTCCAAGAACGTGAGGAATCCATTGCTAAGTCTTTGCCGACAGCACCGGGGTCGTTGTTTCTGAGAAAATTTGTGGAGCAGGCTTTTGTTAGGTGTTGGGGGGTTTATTTCCGTTTTGACTGACGACGGTGATAGGGAATTCAGCTGAGTGAAAATCCCATCTATCTGTTAACAATGCGGTGTTTGTGCCCCGAGAATACTGCCTGGCAGCATGTTATTCAACGGCCAGGGTTAATTAATAATTAATAGTATAATCACTGTTCTTCCAAGCTGGCAATGCGACGTGTAATGGCGAACCGGAAAAGCACAGGAACTTTAAAAGTTGTGACGTCATGCGGAAATCCTTGTACACCCTTGTTTAAGCATTGACGTTTATTTTTGCAAAGAGGGGAATGGGTAGTTGTTCAACAACATCCCAAAAGGTTAAAACGAGTTAATGGTCATTAGGTGCTAAACACTCGATGATGGGAACAGATAAATCCATTGTTTTAAGCAAGTAAACCTTAGCAACCAAATAATTGTTTTTAATAAGCTGTAAAAGTACTAAATATGTCTATGTAATCACCTATATGTTGCTACTAATATATATTGCTATGTGTTGTAGTGATTTAGGGCCCCAACCCTAACACTACGTATTCTTCTGGGACAATAAAGATTATGTTTGGGGTTTTTTTTAAAGAAAGGTAAAAGTAGAGCATCAGCCCTTGATATAAACGTTCGTGTGATACACGTACATTCCATCTTATACAGTCATTTTGGCTTAGCCACGAAATGGGAAGCCTTACCAGGCTGGGATATGTCAGATTCATACCAATAGAACCTTTGCCGTGGTAATAGTGTGACTAACTGCGCACGTCCTAATCTCCGCCAAAAGTTCTATATGTCTCTGTCAGAATGATTAACTAGTTATAGTACTTAGCGATACTCGCTACCAGAGACTTAAAGACATGTTATCCGTCAATTCATTAAAAAAAAATTTATTCTTGTGCTTGTATACAGTCCAGTGTGCCGTTTTACAAAGAGATCTTAGCGCTAAGATCATCTTTAGTACATACGATATTTATGCACTTAAGGTGATCTTAGCGTTAAGATCGTTTCGTAAAACGGAGCCCTGGACGGTGGATTAATTTAAATAGAAGTCGGTTAAAGAGATGTCAGTGTAATAATCTTCAAACTATCTCAATGGAAGCCGGTAGCAGGATGCGAACTCAGTACATACGAGTCTTACATTTGATAACTTAGCCAGTACACCACTGAGGCTGATGCAAAGACCACGATTAGGTCTATCTACAGTGTCTTAGTATATGTTTCGGCATTAAAAACATTATTGTTTCTGCAGCTTTGAGTCCCCACCCACATCCCGGTTTAAAATTTAAATTAAATTTGTGGACAGTGGCCAACACACACAGCTGCCCGTTAGGATTTTTTTTTTTGTGTTTTTTTTTAAAGCAAGCGTATAAAATTAAGGACTTTTTTCTTTATCAAATTTTCATAGGTTTCAGGTGGTAAAGGCGCTAGGGCGTCAACACGATAGACAAACAGTGCACAGTCGTCTCCCCGTTAACAAGGGGGATAATCTAATCGTTATCGTTTAGGCGTCTAGAATTTAATATAATTAGATGAGCAAATTCGACAAATTCGGTTAATGTCGCATTGCTTCAGAGAGATCGTTAAAAGTGAATACACACGCCACCGAGGCTCACAGCGTATGGAGAGAGAGGAGCAGAAAGAAAAGGTTCTTCTGTTGATGATGACAATAAGAAGGAGATTCAACAATAGAAAGACTGAATGTAAAAACAGTTGACGGATCAGCGATTAGAAAGGAGAGAGGGAGACACGCCAAGAATATCTAGAAGAAAAAAGCAGTGATGAGTTCGTGCATGTAGTCAAGAAAAAGAAGTTTCCTGAAGTTTACCGAAACCACTAGAGCACATTGATGTATTAATCTTCGGCTATTGGATATCAAACATTTGGTAATTCTGACATATAGTCATAGAGGAAACCTACTACACTGTTTCCATTAGCAACAAGGGATCTTTTATATGCACCATCCCACAGACAGGATAACACATACCACAGCCTTCGATATACCAGTCGTGGTGCACTGTCTGGAACGAAAAACAACCAAACTGGCCCACTGACGGGGTTCGATCCCAGACCGACCGCGCATCAGGCGAACGCTCTATTATAGGAAATAATTTAATCTACTAGTAGAAAATATATTTTTATTGGAGAATCTTTATCACAAACAGATGCTCACATGTAACTATGATATAGCACTTTTAAGTGGTTGCAAGATTGTGTAAATTTCTAATGTACTAATATTGAATTTATATTCACTAAATATGCTGATAATAATTAATAATTTATTCAAAATAATCAGTTAACTTGCAATTTTAAATTAAAAGTTTGTTTAAAGGTAAATGAAATTGACACATATCATCAAAATGTGTTATAGTCTGTTCCAATAAAGGTCACAAATCTCCTGTTTACTGACCATCTTTATTTTAATTTCAAGAGTAAACACCACCATGTACATAAATGAGAGCCAAAACAAGTAAATGCTAAATTAGGTAGAGTATCATTAAATAGGTATTTACAAAATATTTACTTGTCAGTTTAATATGAAAGAAATAATTGACGAAAATTATTTTTATTCTATTTCCGACACTACTTTTAGTTTATCAACGCCAATGCTATGGGCTGGTTATATGTGGGACAAGGTATTATTTCATGGCACGCGGTTTATTTAGCGCTCTAAAAGGTTGCCTTACACTAATATGTGTGTCATGGTCCAGGGTGCACTCCAATAGTTAAGGAATGAAAGAAACAGCCATCATGTTTATTTGTACAGATACTACAGTATTATATATGTTCCAAAATCAATTAATGTTTTTATTTAGGGTGACACCTGAATTTTTTGGCATGTTAAATGAAAGTAAAACGGCGACAGCAGGTTTCCTCTCTCAATATCTTTGTGGTCCTTAACCATATGTCCGACGCCATATAACCGTAAATAAAATGTGTTGAGTGCGTCGTTAAATAAAACATTGCCTTTCCTTATCTCAGTAGCCGATGATTAGTAAATAAATATGCTCTAGAGGTGTCGTCAAACAAAACATTGTTATGTGTGAGTTATGTACTGAGCACCGAGTACCTAAAAACACGACTCCGCCGGGACTTGTACCTGAAGCCTTGAGTGCGTGCCTCTTGTTCAGATAGACACGCGACAATACACTGGTTCCGTGCTGGATTAACACGAAGCGGTTTACAGGTAATAATCGGTTTATAAAAACATTACACAGATTAAAAACGCATCTCCAGAGAAAATTAAAACTAACCATATAGAAGCTGGCTATACGCTCTGGTTTATAGGATAACAGCATGGTGGTTTATACATCCCTTGAGGTGGGAAATGGCAGCAAGAGTCGGGTTTTATTCACGTGTTGGGGAGGAATTATACATAAATACACTCATGCTACTCGGTTTGCTAAGTGCAGAACTATGTTCTAGAGCTTACAAATCGATAAATAAAAGCAATGTTACGTCGCATTATATAATAAATATGATATATACAGAATCTGTAATTGTTCCATAATCTTCTCCATCGTATTCAGTGGATCGTTAAATAGGTCGTATGTTCGTATAACAGTAAATTAATTTAGATGGACTTTCACAATATGCACGGGCAAAAGAGTTTTTAAATTTACCTATCTTTAAAAAAAAAAAATTGTTTGTTTGTTACATTTGTTTTGCTTATTTGCTTGTTTATTTGTGTGTTTTTATTTGTTAATTTTAAAAAAAAAAAAAAAAAAAAAAAAAAAAAAATAATCAATATTTTTGTCGACATTTCCATCTCACCGAAACTAGTGATCCACGACTAGTATATCAAAGGTCGTGGTATGTCCTGTCCTGCCAATTTGGAAGTTTTTGTTAATATTGTTGCATATATGAAAATAGCGAGTTTCTTCTCTTTTTCTGTAAATCAATTACAACAATTATCAAACATTGGTTGTTATAAAGGCATATATACTAGATAAATTTTCAATACCCTAAAAATCCAAAGGAGACATATTCTAGAACTTGTGTATGGGGGT